>NW_007729492.1:71631-117209 GCF_000696425.1 Galeopterus variegatus
CCACGCTGTCCCCAAGGCCCCCGCCCCACCACCCACACTGTCCCCAAGGGCCCCGCCTCTGCCCCACGCTGTCCCCAAGGCCCCCGCCCCACCACCCACACTGTCCCCAAGGGCCCCCTCCCATGATGACGGCGAAGCCCGCTGCACCCCCAGATCGATCGGGCCCCACGTTGGTCTCGGTGGCTGCCTCTTGGCAGCTCCAGGGAGAAGCGTTTGCCAGGGGCAGGGCTTCTGGGAGTGCGGATGGGGGCCCCGCCTGCGTCTGCGCGGTGGTGCTAGGAGTGCTGGTGGGCGCGGTGTGCACAGGTGTGTGCTGGGTGTGTGGGGCTGTGTGCGCAGGTGTGATGTGGCTGTGTGCACACGTGTGATGTGGCTGTGTGCATAGGAGTGTGCCTGGGTGTGTGGGGCTGTGCGCAGGTGTGATGTGCACAGGTGTGATGTGGCTGGGTGCACGGGTGTGTTCCTCAGTGTGGGGGGCTGGGTGCACAGCTGTGATGTGCACAGGTGTGATGGGGCTGTGTGCACAGGTGTGTGCCTGGGTGTGGAGCTGTGTGCACAGGTGTGATGGGGCTGTGTGCACAGGTGTGTGCTTGGGTATGTGTGGCTGTGTGCGTATGTGTGTGCACGGGTGTGATGTGGCTGTGTGCACAGGTGTGTGTGTATATGTGCCTGAGTGTGTGGGCATGTGCACAGGTGTGTGTGCCCAGGTGTGTGGGTGTGCACAGGTGGGGGCAGGCCTGTGCCTGTGAGTGTGGTACAGGAGAATTAGTGTACCTGAAGGGCAGGTGTCCCCTTTACCACTATCCTGCCTGGGACACTCTGGGCACACCCCAGTTAGTGGGAACAGTCCTTCAAAGGTAACTGCATCAGCTGCGGGCAAGCAAGGGGCCAGGGCAGCACATGCCCACGTGCAGGGAGCAAGATTCCCTCAGGCTGCCATTCCTGGACAGTGGTCCCCCAGCTCTCACCCCCCAACCAAGCTGTCCCTGAGTCAGGGAGGAGGGAATGGCCACGGTGCCCGTGTAGCCCTCCCAGCCTCCTGCTCCTGCCTGCACCCAGGCCCCCCCGTGCCGCGCAGGGGGCGGCCCTCCCGGCTTCTGCTCCTTCAGGGCTGCTTCCCCCTTCTCCTGCCTTCGGGCTCCTTCCTAGGGCCTGGCCCAGGCAGCACAGGCGACCTGGGGGCCTCTGCTCAGCTTCCCTGCCTCTCCATCCTCCACCACTACCCAGGCCCCTGCCCTGCCTGGAGCCCCCACCTCCCCATCGCCTTTCCTCCTCTAGGTTTGCTTTTCCTCGCAGGGCAGGGGTGCCGCCTGCAGCCTCTGGGAACGCAGCCCCTCCCCTACTTCCGCGGCCCCACGCTCCTGCTCTCTCCGCGCCCACACCCCACCTTCTCCGTCTCGCCTAACGTGGGCTCTGTCCTGCCTCCTCCGTACTAACTCCCTGTTTCTCTCTCTTGTAGCTAGAGCACATTCAGAAACACATATGGTATATGTAAGTAGCTTTTCCACCCACTAATCACCTGCTTTGCCTGTCGCTGCGGCCTGCAGGGCCTGCTAGGAAAGGCGGGGGGAGGGCGCTGCCCGCGCAGCCCTGCCCGGCTGGGGCTCTGGGCTCTGGGCTCTCGGCCACGCCTGCTCTGGGTGCGGGCAGGACGCAGGAGGCCGCAGGGGCTGGGCACAGGGACAGCAGCAGGACTCAGGGACCCCGAGGGCAGGCCGCCTCCCACCCTCCGGCCGCCTCGGTTGGGGTGAAGGAGCTTTGGGCAGCCGGAGGGGAGTGACCAGGCGGATGCCATGTCGCCCACAGAGGCGGCAAGAACGAGCCTGAGCCAGAGCAGCCCGTTCCCCGCAAGGTGCAGATCCGCTCGCTGCCCAGCCTGGAGGACATCGACCCCGGCGTGCTGGACAGCATGCACTCGCTGGGCTGCTTCCGGGACCGCAACAAGCTGCTGCAGGACCTGCTGTCCGAGGAGTAGGTTCCCGATGGGCAGGCTGCACGCAGGAGGCGGCGGGGGGCGCGGCCGGTGCGGGGACCCGGCCTCGGGAGCGGACTCGCGGCGGGGCCAACCCTGCTGGCACCTCTCGCCCGCTGCAGGGAGAACCAGGAGAAGATGATCTACTTCCTCCTCCTGGACCGGAAGGAAAGGTACCCCAGCCATGAGGACGAGGACCTGCCCCCCAGGAACGAAATAGGTACACGGGCCAAGGGTGGCCTCAGGCCCAGCCCATGCTTCCTCCGGGGCCCAGCGGGCTGCCTGGCCTTGACCTTGGTCTGCTCACAGACCCTCCCCGGAAGCGTGTGGACTCCCCAATGCTCAACCGGCACGGCAAGCGGCGGCCCGAGCGCAAGTCCATGGAGGTGCTCAGCGTGACTGACGGCGGCTCCCCGGTGCCTGCACGGCGCGCCATCGAGATGGCCCAGCACGGCCAGAGGTGTGTGTGCACTCGGCCCGCTGCCTCTCCGGTGCCCTGGCGGAGGCGGCGGCCCTCTTCACAGGCTGGCTTGGCTCTGGGCTGAGGCCACAGGGTAGGGCTGGACTGCATGGGGCTGAGCTGGACTGAGCTGAGCTGGGCTGGACTGGACTCTGCTGGGCCGGACCAGACTGGGCTGGACTGGGCTGGGCTGAGCTGGGTTGGGCTGGACTGCACGGGGCCAAGCTGGACTTGGCTGGGCTGGACAGGGCTGGGCTGTGCTGGGCTGGGCTGGACAGGCCTAGGCTGAGCTGGGCTGAGCTGGGCTGGGCTGGACTGCACGGAGCTGAGCTGGGCTGGGCTGGACTTGGCTGGGCTAGACAGACCTGGGCTGGGCTGGGCTGGACTGCATGGGGCTGAACTGGACTCAGCTGGGCTGGGCAGGGCTGGGCTGGACAGAACTGGGCTGGACTGGGCTAGACGGGATTGGGCTGGGCTGGACTGCATGGGGCTGAACTGGACTCAGCTGGGCTGGGCAGGGCTGGGCTGGACTGGGCTAGACAGGGTTGGGCTGGGCTGGACTAGACTGGACTAAGTTGTGCTGGGCTGGGCTGGGTTGAGCTGGACTGGCCTGCCCTAAGCTGAGCTGGAGTGAACTGGGCTGGGCTGAACTGGACTGGGCTGGATTGGGCAGCACTGAGCTGAGCTGGGCTGGACTGCCCTGGACCGGCCTGCCCTGGGCTAGACTGGAGTGAGCTGGGCTGGGCTGAGCTGGGCTAGACTGAGCTGGGATGGGCTGGGCTGGGTTGAGCTGGACTGCCCTGGACCGGCCTGCCCTGGGCTGAGCTGTAATGAGCTGGGCTGGGCTGAGCTGCTCTGAGCTGGCTAAGCCAGGCTGGGCTGGACTGAGCTGGACTGGGCTGGACTGAACCAGGCCGGGCTGAGTTGGGCTGAACTGGGCTGGGTTTTGATGTGGTCAAACCATGGGAAGAGCCACCAGCCCACATGCTCATTCCTACCTGATGCTGGGGCCATCTCAGGGAGACCAGTGCTGTGGGTGTGGGCAGTGATGTGGAATTCTGGAGGAATGGTGAGCAGGTCTGGCCTGACTCGGTACAATCCCTGCAGGGAGGAAGGGTACCCAGGTGCTGCAGAGCCTCTGCTGGTCCTGGTCGGACTGGCCACCAAGGCCCTGGGCACACCCTTGGTGCTGAGTGGGGTCTCTCAAGGTCGAGCCCCACCCTCCCTCACCTTGGTCGCTGACGCAGACCTTGGCGTCTGCTACAGCTTTCAGGGCCTGGCTGCCCAGGGGGCAGGGCTGCTGGGATGGGTCGGTGTGGACCATCCCTAGGGGTCTCCAGAAGGCCTTTTGTCCTGGCATGACCCCATCCTCCTCTGCTCCTGACTTGGCCACCTGCACTCAGCAGGTCACTTGGCACTGGGCCACAGCGGGGCCACTGGCTGGGGCTAGAGGGGTCCTGGGGCTGGCAGTGGTACAGGGCATCCTCCAGGGCCTGGCCAGGCTACCCTGCCCAACAGGTCACCTGGGGCAGACTCACTGCGGCCCTGCCACCCTCCTGCCCAGCTGCCTTGCCGTCTCTGTGCACTGGCCTGGGTTAGGTGGGCTGTGCCTTGGCCTTGGAGCTGTGTAGAGATCTCGCCCGGCGTGGCCCAGCAGCTGACCACGTCCTCGTGTGACCGAGTCAGTAACTCTGTTTTCTCGCTTTGTCCCTGCTGTAGTAAAGCAATGTTCAGTAAAAGCCTGGATATCGCTGAAGCCCATCCCCAATTCAGCAAAGAAGACAGGTATACGCCCTGACCACCCGTCCCCACACCCCCAGCCCCAAGACGCTGTCCCTGCCGCAGCTCAGGCAGGCAGATGGCAGCCTGGTGGCAGCCAGCCCGAGCAAGGGGGCCTCGTGCAGCTCACACAGGCCGGGGCTGGGAGACCATCATGCTCTCCCTGCCCTGGAGCCCTCCTGCCGGCCGTTGCCCTGTGTCCAGCAGGCCTCAGCGGCCTGGGGTGCTGGGTCGCCAGGGGCCAGAGTTGCAACGGATCAGCCCCATCTGCAGGTGCCCAAGAGGTGGCAGGAGGCGCTGTGGTCAGAGGGGCCTCTGCAGGCACCCGGTCTTACGAACCCCAGCCCCTGGGTGGACGCTGCTGCACCTGCAGAGCTGCTGCCCACACCCCACCCCAGGCACACCTGCCTGTGCCCTCCCCCTGCCCCTTATCCCTCACCTGCCCTGCCTGCCCTCAGGGCTGGTACCGTCTTTCCTGCCCTGGGCAGTGGCAGCTCAGAGTGGCCAGATAGGAGGGTGGTGACACAGCCTCCCACCTGCTCCAGTCCTCCAGCTCTTTCTTTTCTGCTTTCCTTGTGCTGAGTGACGAGCTCCTGGCAGCTCAATGGGAGGTCCTGGGCCCTGAGCCTCCCCGTGCTGCTGCCTCCTGCAGGGTAGCCGCCACCTCCCTGTGGCCCCTTCTAGGGCCTGATCCCCACTCAGCACCTGGAAGCTTTGGGCCCAACCCTGACCCCCAGGTGCTGTCCTGGCTGTGTCTGGTGGGGTTGCCAGGGGTTCCAGCCCACAGGTGCCAGAACCAGCCAGGAGCCAGGCAAGTGGCAAGTGCACCCCAGGGCGCCAGCCCCTACAGCTCGCGCTAAGGCCAAGCAGCTGGGTGTGGTGTGGGCTGTGAGACCCCAGTGGCCTGGCCAGGTGGTGGCGGGCAGGCTGGGCCGGCAGCCCGGACAGTCTTTCGTTCTCTTCTGTCCTCCTCTCTGCTGTGCTGCTGCCTCAGCCATGCCCCACCCGGTCCCTCCCTCTAAGGACAGCAGGTGCTGCTGCCCAGGGGTGAGCGGACGTCCGTGCGTCCTCCCCTGGGCTGTGGCTGAAGGTGGCACTTGCTGCTGGCTCCTCCCCAGCTGCCTGGCTGTGCCTGCCTCTGGCCACACCCAGGCCAGGTCTTGGCCAAGGTGGGCAGTGGTGGGACACAAGGCCCCACTGCCCCTGCCTGCGCCCACCCAGCCTGGCCGCGCCTAGGCCCTCCCAGTGTGAGCAAGGGAGGGTTGTGGGCAGCTGTGGACATGCCCAGCTGGTGGCCTGTGTACCAGCCCCTGTGACAGCTCAGCCCGGGGGGCGGGCCAGGCTCAGGCAGCTAGAGGCCTGGAGAAGTGACCCAGCTGCTGGAGGCCCGGGGTAGACAGGGCTGGACCTAGTCCACAGGAAGCCTCCATCTTGTCCCCTGACAGACCTTTGCGTGGCCCCTGGGTTCCGCACCCCACGCTGGGCCTGGGGCTGCTGACACGGGGCAACTCCCGCACGTGGGGAGAAGCCCCAGGACCCCGGCTGCACGTTGGGCCACTGGAGGCCCTGAGGGGCTGGGGGCAGGATCAGCAAGACAGCCCTGGGCGTGGCTGGGTGTCCAGGGACCCTCCTTGGGTTCCAGGGCTTTGGCGGGTCCACTGGGTAGAGAAGAGCCAGGAGCCCGCTGCCCGCTACCCACCCCCTGCTGAGTCCCCACTCTGTGCCTTGTCGCCCCAGGTCTCGGTCTATCAGTGGAGCGTCCTCAGGCCTTTCCACGAGCCCACTTAGCAGCCCCCGGGTGAGTGGCCCCCTGCCCCATCTCAGGCCAGGGGGCTGGCGTCCCAGAAACAAAGTCCCCCCCCTCACCAGCCAGAGTGCCAGGGCGGGGGGCGGGGGGAGAGCAGCCCCACCCCGCGCACGTGGCTGCTGGCGGCACGGCCGCTTCGCTAACTGCACGTTTCTGTTTGTCCTGTTTGTCGTCTGTGCGTCCTTCGTTTCTCTGTGGCAAACCCTCCCCCACGCCTGCCTCCCCGCGGGTCCTGCCTTGGGTCCTCCCGGCGCTGTGTGTGCATGGGGGGGCTGGGTGCATGCGTGGCTGTCGGCTCTGTCGCTCTCTGCTCCCCCACCCCCGCAGCCTATTAGAAAGTTTGTCCTGCCCCCCCCTGCCCTCGAGCTCCCCTTCCTGGCTGGCCCCCTGGCCACCTCCACGGAGCCCGAAGCTTGTCAGAGCGCCTCACGGCCGGGACACGTCCTCCCTGCACAGGCCGCCCAGCGGCCCAACCCCAAGACCCAGACCTTGCCATGCAAGGCCAAGCTGACCGACAAGCCGCTGCACGGCACCAAGTCCAACCCGCTCCCAGCCGGCACCCAGGCCCGGCCTCCCATCACCGGCCTCCTTCCCCAGCTGGCCCTGCCCCCGGGCCCACCTGCCCTGCTGGCCCCCACCCAGCGCCCGCCCCCTGGGACTGAACCAAACACCAAATCTGTGCCCACCATACAGGTGACCCCTCACCCCTCACCGAGGGGCAGTCCCCTCCCTACCCCCAAGGGGACGCCCGTCCACACGCCAAAGGAGAGCCCAGCCGGCACACCCACCCCCACGCCACCATCCAGCCCCAGCGTGGGAGGGGTGCCCTGGAGGACGCGGCTCAACTCCATCAAGAACAGCTTCCTGGGCTCCCCCCGCTTCCACCGCCGGAAACTGCAAGGTGGGCTCCTGCCCAGAGCGCGAGCAGCGCCAGGTGGGGGCGGGGCCGCCAGGGGAGGACCCTGCCCGGCCAGGTGCCTGGCATCTGCATGCAGCGGGCAGACTCGCGAGCTGCACGGGGTGTCCACCCTGTCCCCTCCCTTGCTGCTCCCCCAGTCACTCTCTGTTCCCTCCTGCCCCGGATGGCTTTTCTGCCAAAGGCAGTGGGCAGCAGTCCGTGTCCAGCGAGGCCTGAACAGGCAGTCAGCGTCTCTGTCTGCCATGTGTCCCTGGGTCTGCCCACCCTGGTGGGCTGCCTGAGCCCCAGAGAGAAGCACCCACCGCTGTGTGGGCACTGATGGCCACAAGGCCCACAGGACCAGGGCCGTAAGGCTCTGCCCAGCATGTCTGGAGCTGGCAGGACACCAGAGGAGGCAGGCCCTCCCTTAGCCCCAGACTCTGGGACAGCCCCACACAGCCTGCACTTATGCACTCAGAGGCCAGGAGCTGGGTGGACTTGTGCCCTAGAGGGCTGTCCCAGTGTGGGGGTGGCCCCTGTAGACCCCAGCCCTGGTGCAGGGTGACCGTGGCAGGGGAAGGGTAGAGGGTCACCGAGCCTCCTCTCCCTGTCCATCCCTGTGCGCAGTGCCAACGCCGGAGGAGATGTCCAACCTGACCCCAGAGTCATCCCCAGAGTAAGTGGCCCTGCTTGAGGCCTCCTGGTGCCTGAACACCAGGCTGGCCAGGGGAGGGGCGAGGGGGGAACCTTCCCACGTGGCAGGTGTGGCCCCACTCCACGTGGCCTTCTGCCTGTCTTCCTGGGTACCTCCTGTCCCCACCCTGCCACGGACAGGGCTGTCTCAGCTCACTGGTTCTCTGTGAACATCAAGTACCCAGCCGCATAGGGAAGCCAGCCAGGAGAGGTGCCCAGCTCAGTTCAGAAGCTGCTGGGGGTGTGCGGGGCAGAGCCGTTACAGGCCTGGGCTCCAAGGGGCAGAGATGGGGGCTCCTAGGATGGGCAGGTCTCCAGGAGCAGTCGCAGCCTGTGCTGAGGAGAGGGGGACAGCTGCGGGACACAGGGCTGGCAGGAGCACATGTGCCAAGAGGGTGGCCTTGGTGGAGGCGTCTGGGGGCGAAGATGTACCTGCAGAGACCCCTGCCCAGAGTCTGCCACTGGGCAGTGTCGTGGCTGCTGATGGTGCACACATAAACACAGCATGGGCCCTGTGCAGGGAGCTACAGGGAGAGCGAGCGCTACAGGCACCGGGACCTCACGCAGGTGGCTCTGCAAACAGCCACTAGCCAGTTGTCCTTGACTGAGCGAGAGAGTGGCCTCTGTCATGTTGCTGGCTCTCGACCAGGGAGTCCCCTAGAAACCACCTGCTCCATGCTGAATCCACCAGGACCAGCATCTGCAGTGCAGACCCGACGCCACCAAGTCAGGCTCCCATGCCAGGCTGAGGGCACCATCCCAGCGGGTGCTGGTGGCATGTCACAGCAAGTCCAGAGACGCTGGGTTCAGGGACACTTCCTAGTCCTATTGTTAGGCCCTTAGGTTCAGCTTCTGCTGCTATCAAAAGCTTTTGTAAACGTCCTTGTGATGGTGACATTTTTCGGAAGAGTTGGGGAAACAGGTCACGTGGCTTGACCTCGGTGCGGGACGAGCACCTCTTGCCTCTCTCCCCACTCCTGAGACCCTTTGCGGGCCTCGTCCCCCTCCCCAGGATCCAGCACAGACGTGACAGCCATGGAGGCTCAGGGTAGGGTCCCTGCACCAACACCACCTCCTTACCGAGGGCCTGCTCACGGGGCCCGGGGTTCCCTCCCCACTGTGCCCACGTGTGTCAGTCGGGGTCCTCCGGAGAAACAGAAGCAGTCGGGTGCGTGTACACGGCACGGGGACTCGTTTCCAGGAACTGGCTCAAGCGACTGTCCAAGGTTTGCAGGGCTGGCAGGCCGGAGGTTCAGGTGAGGGTTTCCGTGTTGTCGTCCTGAGGAGGACTTTCCCTCGAGGCCTCCAGCGTTTGGATGAGACCCGCTGCCGTTTTGGAGGCTCGTCCGCTTCTCTCCAGGCACTATCCGAGTGTTGATCTCGTCTGAGAATCCTTCACTGTGACAGCGGGACTGGTTCTAGCCGTGGGCACATGGGGCCCCGGCGCCACACGCCCTCCCGGCCTCTCCATCTCATCCACCTTCCTTCAACACGGAATTTTTTTTTTTTTCATTTGCGACGCCACCAGGTCCCAAGTACGAGTGCCGGGTTTTTATTGTTTGTCTTGTGTCTTCTCCGTGGGGGGAGGAGCTTGCAGAAACCCCGTCTGCTTCCAACTGCCCGGCCACTCTAGTCGGTCAGCTCCAGGCCCGGCACGGGCACCCTCCCGGGGGCGCGAGCCTGCCCTTGGCAGCTTCAAACGCAGCACAGAGGCCACGGCCAAGAGTGGGAGGACGTGGAGAGAAGAGCAGAGATGACCGAGTGACCGCTGGGTCCATCCCCTCTGCCGTCAGGACTCCTGGGCCACCAGAGGCCAGCGCCCACGACAGAAGCACAGTGGGGCTGGTGGGGAGGCCACAGTGGCTGGAGAACCAGCTCCAGAAACAGGCAGGAGAAGAGGAGTCACAGCCAGGGCACCACTGAGTGCAGACCCCGTGGCCCCTGTCCCGGCTGCAAGCCCTGGCCCCAGGCCCCAGACACGGCTGCTGCGACCACCTCCTCCCAGCCCTGCCTCTCTGCAGGTCCAGCCCCAATCGCGTGCATTTGGTGGAGCTTTGGTCACGGTGTGGCTTCAGGGGAGGTGACAGAGAGGCCACCTGCTCGGGCAGCACCTGCTGCGGAAGAAACTCCAGCGCTCATGGCATGCCCAGCACACGCTCGCATCTCCCCGTGTCTACAGGGCAGGACGTGACATGACTTCACTGACATCAAAGTGTCGGCCAGCGGGGTCACCTCAAGGCTGGACTGTGGAAGGATCCACTTCAGAGCTCATGGCTGGGGGCGGGATTCAAGTCCCCTGCTGTCGTGGGGAGCCTGCCAACAGGAGGGCGGCCCTGCGCCTCTGCCCCTGCGTAGCCTCCTGCTTCGAAGCCACTCTCAGGGGAGGGGCCCACACAGGTGTGACTCCAGGGTGCAGCCTGCGGGTGTGTCCAGCTCCACCTCTGACCTAGGAGAGGTGGCGAGCCGAAGGACGGGGCGTGGAGTGAGGACCGAGGCGCGGTGGGCCGGGATGGCCGGGGCCTGCAGGCTGGGCAGCGAGGCCAGCTGGCAGCACTGGGGCGGGCAGGCCGGCTCACACTGGGCGCAGTGTCAAGCCAAAGAAGGTGAATCCTACAGTGAGGCTGAAACGTCGCACCGGGCCTGGGTGGGGACAGCCCATGGCGGCGGCAACATCTGGAGTTGAGGGTCTGTGTGGCTATGGGGAGCCCTGGGCAGGCCCTTCCCCAACTGATGCTGCAGATCTGGGAGTGACCTCTGTCTACAGAGCAGAGAGCAGCCAACCCAGGCAGGAGCAGCGGCTGCAGATGGCCACGCGGCCACCTGTCCTGAGGAGGGGATGGGAGGGTGGCCTGGGGGTGCCGAGGCTGCCCCGGGTAGGAGGGGCACATAGCCCTGTTCTCTGTGCGTTATCTGTGCCCTTGACACCTGAGGAAGGTTCCATGGCTCCCCGCACCAGGCAGGGCCCCGCTCCAGATGCTGCAGGACTGCTGCAGAGCACGTCAGCCCCCCGCTTAGTGACCCAGAGCACAAGGCCTGAGCACCCCCACGGCCTTTTCCTCTCCTTCCCGGCTGGTTTCCAGCAAACTACCTGCGCATATCCCCGGGGGAGCCCAGAGGGGGACCTGCTTAGAGCTTCAGGGTCAGGATTAGGGTTAGTGTGGTGGGGTTAAGGTGAGAGAGTTGCAGTTGGGGGTTAGGGTTAGGATGGCAAAAGTTAGGATTAGGGCTCGGATCGTGTTAGAGTGGTGGGGTCAGGGTGAGGGCAGTGGGGTTGGGTGAGGGTGTTAGAGGGTTGGGCTGGGTTAGGGTGCTGGGATTAGGTGCGGGCTAGGGTCAGGTTACAGTGGTGGGATCAGGGTGAGGGCAGTGGGGTTGGGTGAGGGAGTTAGAGGGTTGGGCTGGGTTAGGTGCTGGGATTAGGTGCGGGCTAGGGTCAGGTTACAGTGGTGGGATCAGGGTGAGGGCAGTGTCAGTGGGAGGGCATAGGGTGAGGGAGGCCCTGCCCTGGAGGAGCTGGCAGGTGTGTAGAGGAGCCTCCGCACACCAATGGTAACCTCGTTGCCCCACTCCCCAGGCTGGCCAAGAAGTCCTGGTTTGGGAACTTCATCAACCTGGAGAAGGAGGAGCAGATCTTCGTGGTCATCAAGGACAAGCCGCTGAGCTCCATCAAGGCCGACGTCGTGCACGCCTTCCTCTCGGTGAGGCCATGCAGGGCCTGGCAGCGACCCCCTCATCCCTCATGGGCCCCGCTCACCTGGGCATTTAGGTCCCCCCACCCGGATGTCAGGGCACTGCCCCTGCCTGTCCCTCCAGGGAACAGGTGCGGCCTCCAGGCCATTCTGAGCAGCCCTCAGTGGCGGCTGCAGGGCCTGGGATGGGGCATGGGGGGCAGAGACAGCCACAGACCAGGCTGGGCTGGGAGTGGGCTCTGGGTGGGGGCCTCAGGGGGTGACACCTCCCCAAGACTGAGGGTGAGGTATAGGCAGCCACGCAGTTCAGGGTGGTGACCCTGCAGGACCTGCATGGGCTCTGTTGGCCCTCAGTGGACAGCCCGAGGCCTTGGGGCCTGTCTGCTTTCTGGGCCCCATCCTCAATCCCCCACCCTGTCCCTGAGGCCTGGTGGCTGTCTGTGAGGCTGGGCCACAGTCGGGGTCTCGGGTGGGTTTCTTTTCTCTTTGCTGGGATTTCTGGGTTACAAGGAGCAGAAAGGCCCCCAAAGGCTCCAGTGGAGAAGAGTTTTTCTTGTCGGGACATGAGCTCCCAGAGCCCATCAGGAGCCCCCTCCCTGCCAGTCCCCTGTCCCCCACTGGGCCTGCCGTGTGCTCTCCAGCCTGTCCTGACCCTACAGGAGTACTGCAGGCTGGCAGATGGCCAAGGGGAGTCTCCCTGCACTGTGGTCCCCCAGCCCCAGGATGGGTCCCCCAGGTGGCAGGAGGTGGCAGCAGCTCTCCACGATGGCTTCCCTGACATAGGCTGCCTTGGTCCCACTGGGCACTCTGCTCTGCGGTCCCTCAAGCCGCCACTGCCCTGGCTCCACTGAAGTTCCCATAGTGCCCTGCCACCGGCTCCAGGGGCCAAGAGAGCCCACTCCAGGCGAGCAGGTCCAGCCTCAGGCTGGACACAGACCTGATCCTCGGGTCCCTTGGCGTTTCTGCCCCTGTGGCCTGCTGGCCTCCTCAGGGCCTCTGCCACCCACCCAGGACCTGGGCTTCTCTCCTGCTAACCACCTACCCCCCAGTCCACTTCTCGCTGCTCCTGGGTTACCAAAGGTGGCCCCAGCAAGGCTGGCGTGTGCCCTCCTGAGCACCAGGGCCCCGTGTGCCAGGGGAACCACATGTTCTGCTCTCCACGCATGCCCCTTGCTGCTGAGGCACCTGGTCTCAGGAAGACCCCAGGCAGAGAGCACTGTCCCAGACACACAGCAGGAGGCGCTGGACACTCCCGTGCCATTCCCGCTCTTGCCTGCGACATTCCCAGATTCGCCCCTCAGTCTCCACGCTCCAACCCCAGCTCAGGCTTCAGGGATCACCTCTCCCTAGCCCTCTCCCACCTCCATCTTCAAGCTTCCTCTGACCTTTCTGTTCTGCTGTCCCGTTTGGGGTCCATATGAGAAATCCTCTCCGTCAGAAGCTCAGCCTCATTCCTTTGGCTGGGGCGGGGGGCGGGGGAGTGCTGGGCATGCATCTTACTCCCTGCTGTGATGGTCTTCACTGCGTGACACCCGTCTCACAGATCTGGAAACAGGCTCAGAGGGCTGGCTCGATGGACCAGGTTCTCAGGACTGTGCACAGCCGAGCCGGCTCCTCCCAGGGCTGCCTCCCCCAGGTCCAGGAAGGGGGTCTGCGGGGGTATCTGCAGCCCAGCTCACGCCTGCCCTGCCGCTCCTGCAGATCCCCAGCCTCAGCCACAGCGTCATCTCCCAGACGAGCTTCCGGGCCGAGTACAAGGCAACAGGGGGCCCTGCCGTGTTCCAGAAGCCGGTCAAGTTCCAGGTGGACATCACCTACACCGAGGGTGGTGAGGCCCAGAAGGAGAATGGCATCTACTCCGTCACCTTCACCCTGCTCTCAGGTGAGCCAGCGGCCCAGGGGGCGGCTCCAGGCCAGCCCTGTCCAGGGCCGTAACCCCCCGTCTCCCCCAGGCCCGAGCCGCCGCTTCAAGAGGGTGGTGGAGACCATCCAGGCGCAGCTACTGAGCTCCCACGACCAGCCGTCAGCCCAGCACTTGTCAGGTGAGGTGGGGGCTCGGCTTGGGCCACCTGCGGCTGGCCCATGCTGCACAAACGGGAGGTGCGAGAACCTGGGCATGCCCCCGCTGCCCTGCCCTGAGCTGTGGCTGCACCCCTCAGGGAGCAGGGCCCCTCCCCGGCCACCTTTGCACATCAGGGTTGTAGGGCCCAGCTGCAGCGCACTGAAAGGCACCTCTTGTCCACCGTAGAACCTCCCCCGCCAGCGCCAGGACTAAGCTGGGGCGCTGGGCTTAAGGGCCAGAAGGTGGCCACCAGCTACGAGAGTAGCCTCTGACGCTGGCAGGTAAGGTGTCCGGCCCACTGCCGGGGCGGGGAGGGGCTGTGAGCAGGTCCTCCAGCGACAGCCAGGCTGGCCCTGCAAAGGGCACCATGCCCACTCCCAAGTCCTGGCCCTAGACAGGCTGAGCAGGCCACCCATCTGTTGGGCAGCTGGCCACAGGGGTGGCCCGAGGAAGCTCTGGGAGACAGTGACCAGGGCCCTCCCCCCTTGGGGCTCCCATCTCCCTGTGACTCCTGGCTGCCCAGAGCCCTGCCTTCAGCAAGACAGAGCAGAGGCTCCCCAGCTGGGCCTAGAGGGGGCACTTGGGGAGGGGCTGCCCAGGCCTGGCGCAAATGGGGACCCAGGAGCCGGAGGGTCTGTGCCGCTCAGCATCTGGTGGGAAGAGGGCAGACACCTCGCCTGGGCACACGGGGCTGCGTGTAGGGCCGAAGGGGCAGGGCGGAGGGCCTGGGTGCTGCATGAGCCACGGTCCGTCAGCAAGCTGGGCAGTGTGCGTCTGAACAGCCGTGCGCATGGGGGTCCCCATGAGTCACTGAGGGGCTTGAGGTCTGCGGGAACACAAGGTGCAGCCCAAGGCCAGCCTCAGTCTCTGAGCTGCTGGTGGCCAGCCAGGCCTCAGTGGGCACTTTCCCAGCCTGGTATGGCCTGTTGGGGTCACCTCCAGGCTTCTGTGTGGGGTCCTGGAGGCCAGAACTGGCCCCACCAGTCCCCCCCTCCCCCACCATCCTCATTCCACCCTCATTCCATCGCCCACACTTGCCTCATCACCCAACAGCCTGGCCCTAACCCAGGCCCCAGTGAGCCAAGGAGTGGCCCTACTCTGCTGGCCCTGGGAGCCACACTGGCATGGAGGCAGGGAGCAGGGCAGGACCTCTTGCCAGGCACTGCAGGGACACATGGGCGCTGTCCTGCACAGACTGCACTGGTGGCCTCTGGCTCCCTGTGCCTTTAAGATCTCCATCTTAGAGGGGGAAACTCAGGCCAGAGATCACAGCAGTACTGACAGAAGCAGGCTGGGGAGCCACAAGACAGGCAGAGGGGGAACCAGGCTGGGGAACCGCCGGGCAACAGCCATGGCTGAGGAAGGACAAGGCTTGTCCAGGGAGGCGAGCGAAGACCGGGGTTTAGTGTGCTGCCCAGGGTTCCCATACCTGGAGCAGCCACACAGGCTCCGCTGTCCCTCTCTGCTCCTGGCGGGGCTGTGGGCACAACTCTCTGAGCCCTGCCCAACAGCATGTCGTTCTGGCATCAGTGGGGACCTCTGTGCAGAGTCCAGGGCAGCACACTGATCAAGGTGGACATGCCCTGTCCCCAGGGCCCCACCTCCAGTCCTGCCCTCACCAGTCCTAACCTCAGGTGAGCCCCTGTCCCTGAAATCCTCAGGTGCCCACTCTGGCCCGTCTGTCTCCCCTTGGGCTGGGAGAGCCCAGCCTTAGACACCATCCTGTCCCAACTGGCATGGGACAGTGGGTCTCCCTGTGCCCCAGCTCCTCCCACATTAGATGTGCTTGTCCAGTGAGCTCCACTCCTGCAGGACGTGGGCAGAAGCACGGGCTCCTCAGGCACCGCCAGTCCTCAGAGAGACCTGGTGGCCACCCTGATTGATAGGGACCCCAGCCCAGCCCAGGGATGAGAGTGAGGCCCCGGTGAGCAGGCCAAGAGCAGGCCAAGGGGGACATGCCTCTCCCTGTGCAGCCCCACCCCTGCTACCACCCCTAGCTCCTGGCCTAGGGTCCTGCTACCACCCCTAGCTCCAGGCCTCCTGCCAACAGCAACACTCCGAGGCCCAGCAGAGGGCGGGAGAGGGCTGAGGAAGGGGGTGCCAAGATAAGCTGAAGGGCAAGTGGGAGCAGCCGGGCCGCTGCAGCTGCTTGAGTGGCAGGGTGAGGTGGCCATTGTAGACCGTGGCAAGAGCACTGTCTGTCCTGGACCCAGGGGAAGTAGAGGAGGGGTGCCAGGCAGACCCAGGGGACCAGGCTACACCCCGTTTTCAGGACTGCACATCTCGCTCCTGCCCCACTCAGCACTGAGCCCTGCCCCGAGCCCCACCCTCCCTGAGCCCCTCCTCTCTCTGGCATCACCCACTCCTGGCCACTCCTGACCACGCCCATCAGAGCCCTGCCACTCCTGGCTCTGCCCCTCTGTGGCCTCGCCCACTCCTGGCCACGCCCATCTGGGTCCTGCCACTCCTGGCTCTGCCCCTCTGTGGCCACGCCCACTCCTGACCCCACCCATCTGGGTCCTGCCACTCCTGGCTCTGCCTCTGTGGCCACGCCCACTACTGACCCCACCCATCAGAGCCCTGCCACTCCTGGCTCTGCCCCTCTGTGGCCTCGCCTACTCCTGACCCCACCCATCAGAGCCCTGCCACTCCTGGCTCTGCCCCTCTGTGGCCTCGCCCACTCCTGGCCACGCCCATCTGGGTCCTGCCACTCCTGGCTCTGCCTCTGTGGCCTCGCCCACTCCTGACCCCACCCATCTGGGTCCTGCCACTCCTGGCTGCCCCTCTGTGGCCGCGCCCACTCCTGACCCCACCCATCAGAGCCCTGCCACTTCTGGCTCTGTCCTGTGGTCACGCCCACTCCTAGCCACACCCATCTGGGCCCTGCCACTCCTGGCTCTGTCCTGTGGTCATGCCCACTCCTAGCCACGCCCATCAGAGCCCTGCCACTCCTGGCTCTGTCCTGTGGTCACGCCCACTCCTGGCCACGCCCATCTGGGCCCTGCCCACTCCTGCCCTGCCCCACCATGCCGGCCTGAGGCTGCAGAGGGCCAGCCCCAGGTCCCTGTGGGCAGCCTTTTCACTCTCTCCCTCCCTCCCTCTCTCCATTCTGTGCTCCAGACACCACTAACTGTGTGGAAATGATGACGGGGCGTCTTTCCAAATGTGGTAAGAATCCCTCACGCTCACCTGGCACCTCCGCCTGCCAGCCTCACCCTCACCTGCAGCCTGCCCCACCCCGCCTCCCCGGGGCCATCCTGGGTTCCCTGTGCACACGTAGGCTCCAGACAGCCCAGCCACCCTGGCCCCATCTTCTGCCAGAAGCAGCCTGTCACTCTCCTTCTGCTCCCCACATGGCTGAGAGCAGGAAGGGGCTCCCACACCCAAGGCCAGTGAGGGTCCCACGTACGGGCTCTGGTCTGGGTCAGGGTGGACTCGCCCAGCCCTCTGTCCTCCCTCCTGGCTGTGCCTGGCAGAGAGACAAGGGGCCCGCAGTGCTCTGGGCTTGGTTGGGGGTCTGTTTAGGAAGTGTAGTTGAGGCACCTGGGCAGTGAGCACAGGGCCCCAGGAGGGGCAGCCACCCATTTCTGTGCCATGACCCCTGCTGTGTGGGACCAGGGACCCAGCTCTGGCTGCCTGTCCCCAGCTGCCCAGCCTGCCCTCCCATGCCAAGCCCTCCATGCCTGTCCACCCATCCATCCGTCTGTCTGTCTGCTGTCCACGCTGGCTCCAGGCTGCAGGGCCCTGGGGAGGGTGTGCCTGTCTTCTGCTGGGTGCTGGCTCCAGCCTCCCCATCCAGTGCAGGCCTCGTGCAGGCCACCAGCAGCTGACCCCAAGGTCCTGGTTGGCCTCAGGGCTCCTGGCAGGCTCTGGCCTTTATGCCACCATCTCCGATTTGGGGTCAGCCAGTCTGCATGGCTATGGGGATGGGGGGGTGGACAGGGCCTTCAGGGCCAGGCCCACCCAGTGAGGGCAGAGGGGTCTCGCCACCTGCCCTGAGCCTCAGTTCTAAAAGGAGCCCTGGGTCCCACATGACAGCTCAGAGGTATAGAGGTCCCAAACTTCTGGCCCACAGTCCCCAGCACTCAGAGACCCCGCTGCGCAGGGACCCCCGCCAGCCGCCTGCCCGCGCTGCTTGCCGCCCGCTGCCACCCCCATCTCAGGCCTCATGCCGCTGGGCTTCCTCTCTCCCGTCAAGGCTCTCGGTTCATCTGTTTGTTTGTTCTCTCTCTCCTCCCCTCCCTTTCTCTCCCTGTTTTTTTATTTTTTCCTTTCTTGTCTCTTTTTTGTTTTCTGTTCTGTGTACCCAGGCAGCCCATTGAGTAACTTCTTTGACGTAATTAAACAACTTTTTTCAGACGAGAAGAACGGGCAGGCGGCCCAGGCCCCCAGCACACCCGCCAAGCGGAGTGCCCACGGCCCACTCGGTGACTCCGCGGCCGCTGGCCCTGGCCCTGGCCCTGGCCCTGGAGGGGACGCCGAGTACCCGACGGGCAAGGACACGGCCAAGATGGGGCCGCCCGCCGCCCGCCTCCAGCAGCCTTAGACACACTAGCCCCCCAGCACAGCACTGACCGCGGCTGCCTCGCCGCCGCCGCCCGCCCCGCGTGGACCCCGGGCCACGCCTGCCCGTCCAGACTGTTGTCTCAAAGCCTGGGAGGAAAGGAAAGGGGCACCGGGCCGTGGCCGTGGGCTGGGCCGCCCGTGCTCGCTCTCTTTTCCTCTCGCTGTCTCTGTCCTTGCCTGTCTCTGACGACGTCGCTTGTTTCCGCTCTGATACCAGGAATTATCCCGAAAAGTTAACATGTCACCTCCACGAGGCCATCCCCTGTGCTCCGCGCCGGACACTGGCTGACGAAGGCAGCTGCTGCGGACCCGCCCTCCCTCCTGCTGCTGCTGCTGCCGCTGCGGCGAAGCCCAGCCCACCTGCCCGTCCACCGCCTCCACCCCCAGGCGGCAGCTCGCACCCACCCGCCTCAGCTCCGCACGGCCCGCGGGAGGAGGACCCCGCTCCCAGGGCAAGCCTCCTCCAGCCCAGCCCGCCCGGACTCCTGATGACTGGACCCCTCGGCAGGAACAGTCTGTCCAGCCAGCCTGCCAGAGTGGGCAACCCCACGGTGGCCGCAGCGGCAGGCACGGACCCCGGCCGCCCCCCTCCACACCGCAGCTGAAGGCCTCTCCTCGGCGCCGTCTCCCACGGGCACCGCACCTGCGCCTCCCCGCATCGTCTCCATCTGCACCTCGGCCGCACCGGGCCACTCATGCCTCATGTGCATCCGTTTCTCCCTCACCCCGTGGGCGCAGGGGACTGTTGGCTTTGCCATCGGTCCTGGCTGAGGTGGAAATAGAGAGGCCCTGGGGCACCAGAGTGGTCCTGGCCTCCAGCTCTGGCCGGGCTGGTGGGGCCGGGCTGAGATCAGTGTTGTTTTCTTTACTTCTCTGTTCAGGGAAGGGTGGCCGCAGCGTGCTCCTGCCACCGGTCTGCGTGTCTTGGGCAGGGTTGGGTCTGGAGCCAAGGTGCCCTCTGAGGACAGAGCCGTCAGGGTGCTGGGGGCAGCGGGGGGCTGGCCAGTGGATGCAGCACCGGCAAGCTACTGTAAACTTTAAAGAATTCCTGCAAGATATTTTTATAAACTTTTTTTCTTGGTTGTTTTTGGAAAAGGGCGTGGGGGTGGGGGGAGCCGCTGGGACAGGGCTAGGTTTTGAGTTTCAGTTCCTCGCTCTTGGTTATTTCTATATACACATACATATATATATATATATATATATATTTAAAGAACGATGCGAATAGCTCTGTCCTGGGTTCTGTTTTATTCCTGTGTAGAAGCAGCTCCGATTCTGTATGGGGGCGCAGGTGGAGGGCATCGTCTGATAGCAGGTGGCTCAGGCCGCCACCCCACGACAGCACCGCCCAGCACCTCTCCGTCCAGACTGGGAGCGATCTTGGTTTTGTGTCCGAGAGAGAAGGGGGAGGAGATGGCCCTGAGCAGGCCCCCCACCCCCCCCACACACACACAGGATGGCAGGGGCACCGCGGGGCTTTTTTTATTAAAATGAAAAAATTTTTTTAGAAAACCAAACACCAAGGACAGGAAGAGTTAGCGGCGTTCCTCTGCAGCGTGTTTCTCCTGTACATAGGGAGGTCAAGGGGCACAGCCCACATGGGTAGGGGGCTGGCCGGCCCACCCTGCCCGCTGCCTGCCACCCACCACCCACCACCGGGCAGGCCCACCCTGCTTCATCTCCATCTCCGGCTCCTGTCTGTGTTCCTTTATGTCCGTGCTGGCCCAGCCCCTCCCGGGCTGGCTGCAAGGCCCCCAGGTGCAGCTGGCAGCGGGGCAGGCAACGGGCAGGTTTCATGCATGCCTTTGCTGTGACCGTCCATTTTGCTTCAGGTGTCCCCCCGCCTCCCCTCCCCTCTCTTCGTGTATAGATTTTAATGCTCCTGTTACATTAAACCTCTACCACAGGCTGGGATTTCTATACATAGGGAAAAACTACACACCTATAACAGCAAAAGCCACGCAGTACAAGCAGGAAGGGGCTCGTCGCGGAGACAGAGGGTACCGAAAGCAATACCTCTAGTTAGCCGTCCTCTTTTGTACTTCGGACACACGCGGACTCACGCAGGCGTCACGGAAATGGACACGCCCCATCCAGTGTACCCCTGTCAGATAACTGTGAGCAACTTCAGTTCCAGAACAATAAACTCCTTCAGTAAAGACACCCGCTGCAAGCTCTCCGTCCGGGCGGGGCGGGCGCGGGCAGGGGTCGGGGGTGGCCCGAGACAGCTCTTGACCCCGACACATGCCTGGGCTCTGCCATATTTGGAGGGTGCTACCCTCTGCCCCGCTGAAGAGAACCAACCCGTGGGGGTCCAGGCAGCCAGGTCAGAGTTCATGTCAACCATATTTGCAGCTGGGGCTGAGGGGAGGAGCGACCCATGGCCGGTGTACAGCTTACCGGGCACAGGACAGGAGGGACAGAGGACTGCTGCATGGGGTCACCCTGGCACATGGGCTTTTCCCTGGAGAAGGAACCCAAGCTCTTCGCTTAGAAGAGTCTGGACAGGGCCCATGACCAGGCCCTAGAAATGAGGGCAAGACTGATGGGCAGCCCTAGAGACAGATGGGGACGATCCCAGCCACACCCACCGCAGAGGGCAGCCCGACGGTGGACACCACAACTATGCACCAGCCTTGTCGCATCCTCTGCTGCAGCAGCACAATGGACAGCCCATCCCCCAGGGCCACGGAGTCCCCAGCCCCATGTTCCATGGACCACTCCTGGGAATCCACCACAGATCTGACAGATGAGGGGCAGTGCTCGGGGAGGGGCCTGAGCCTTGGCCACAACGCCCATGGGGCTGCCCCCCAGCTCATACGCAAGTGCACCTTCCCCCATGTGTGAAGGACTTGGGCACAGCACAGCCTAGTGGCAGGGCCTGACCTTGCCCCCGGCCACCTATCTCTACAGCAGGGCTCCACCACTGCAGCACACTGACGTTTAGGCCTGGAGGGTGCTTTGTTGTGGGGTGAAGGGGGAGTCCTGTGCACTATAGGGTGTCCACAGCAGCCCTGGTCTCTGTCCGATGGGTGCAGTAGCTGTCCCCTACCCCCATTGTGACAACCAGAAATGTTCCCAGATATTGCCAGGTGTCTTCTGGACCACAGTCACCCCGTGTGAGCACTGCCCTGGGGCTAGCTCTTAAGTGCACCACAGGGCCTGGGAGAGCCATGCATGTGACCAACAGGGCCTGTCTGACTCTGGGGGTGTGGAGCTCTGCAGAGTGGCAGCTGCCATCGCCTCTGGCTAAAAGCCCAGAACATTAGAGGGTCTGTTGAGGTGACACTGGGGCCATCTCTATCCAGCCCAGGAATGTCACTGTGCCATCCAGGGAGGTGGGTGCCCAGAGGTCCTTTGAAGAGAGCATCAGGATGGCTGCTGTGATTGCTGGATGGCAGTTTCCGAGTTAATTTTAGCTTAAGAAGTAGGTTGAAGGAAGGAATGTGTCTGCCATGACTCAACCAGCCACAAGATTACCCAATCCTGGGGCCCCAGGTTGCTGGCCACAGGCTGGAAGTCTTCTCAACCTGTGGTTCTGCGTCCACCCTACTGAAAGAGCAGCAGGTGCACAGAGACCTCCTAGTCTTCCAACACTGCCCTCTGAACACTTGGTCTAAAGTCAGCCTCACTGGGCTTCTGAGTGGAGTCCCAAAAGAAAACAAGTTTGCCCAACAGACCTGCCAGCTTCCCATCTGCACACCCCTGGGTGCAGGCATCCCACTTCTGACACCAAGCTCTCTTGGCTGTAACTAACAGAACCCAAAGTGAGGTGAGCCAAATAACTGTTTCCATAAAAATAAATACGTAAGGATGTACTCTATTCTGAGCACTTTGGACTGAGCATTAAGCCAGTTTGAAGACTTAAAAAGAACGGTGTGCCAGTGGTCCTGGCCCCAGTCAGAGAAGGACCTCTTGGTCCCAATCCTCAGCCCTCTCGTAGCTGGGTGGACAGGCACATTCCGGCCCAGGAGCTGGAGTCCTGCTCCTGCAAATCAACTGTGGGAGCCCACCAGTGGGGTCACAGTGGGCAGGGGAGCAGACAGGTGGTGCAGGGTGCCAGCAGGTGGTGCAGGCAAGGTGGAGGCACCTGAGGGATGAACCGTGAGAAGCAGCCCAGACTGAGCCCGCTCTGTGGGGAGCTTTTCTGGCTCGGTCCACACCTTTGGCTGCAGGTGGAAGCCCTGAGCCCCCGCCCTTCAGCTGTAAGACAGACCAACTCCTGGTGTCATGAGGCCTCAGAGCGTGGAGAAGAGGGTGGGTCCCCACATGGTGCAGTGGCCCTGCTCACCCCCCTTGCAGTGAGCTCACCACAGGGGAGGCCCAGCTTCACAGACAGCTCTGCCTCCTGGTCCTGCCACCCCCTCCCTGTGGCACAGTGGCCACTCCCTCTGCCCCCATCCCAGGTCGCCAAGTCTGGTGCCTTCCCACCCGTGTCCCTGGCTTGTCCCCACTACCGACCCGAGTCTTGTAGTGTGACTTGGCAAGGGGTGAGGTCAGCAGAGAGCCAGGGAGAGGATGGCTGTGGCGGGAGGAGGGAGAACCAGGGGAGACCTCGAGCAGAGCTGCCCGCTGAGGAAAGGAGTGGCCTTGGGAGCCGGGTCCACACTGGCAGCCACACGCCCAGGGGCTGTTTGGGAGCTCGTCCTTGGGGCAGGTGCTGGGCCAATGCTTTCACGGACTATCTTACTATGCCCCCAAAACCCCCTCAGAGCTCCACAGCCATCTACAGATGTACTAGTTTCCTATTGCTGCTGTGACACATTACCACAAACTTAGTAGCTTAAAACACAAATTATCTACCTTACAGTCTGGAGCTCAGAACTGCGGAGGTCGTGCTGAAGCGAGTCTCACTGGGCTGAGACCAAGGAGTCAGCAGGGCCACACCCGTTTCCTTGCCCTTTCCAGCCACGAGAGGTGCCTGCATCCCGTGGCTTGTGGTCCCGTCCTCCACCCTCACGGCCAGGCCAAGGCTCTCTCCCGCTCCGTCCCTCTGGCTCTCCCTATACTGCCTGCCTGTTCCACTCTCAGGGACTCCTGTCATTACATTGGGCCCACACGCTCTCTCCACCTCAAGGCCAGCTGATCAGCAACCTCCATCCCCTTTGCTGTGTCAGGTGATATAACTCCAGGGATCAGGGTGTGGACATCTCCAGGGTGAAGGGCATTACTGTACCTACCACAGTGTGCCCTCTGGCCCCCAGAGTGTCATATCCATCCCACATGCAAAATGCATGCTTCCCATCTCAAGGTCCCCAAAAGTCTCAGGCTGTTAGTGGCTTCAAGTCAAATCCCGAACCTCATCATCTAAATCAGGCATGGGAGACTCTGAGTGTGGTCCACCCTGGGGCAAAATTCCCCTCCACCCGTGGACCAGTAAAAATAGAAAACAAGTTATCTGCTTCCAAAATAAACAGGACAGACACAGAATGCCAGTCACAGACATTCCTCGAACATGGAAGGGGTATGTGTCTCCAGCCGCATGAAGTCCAGGCTCTGCCGGGCAGCGGCACCAGGCACCCAGCCGGGCCCAGAACCGTCTGCTGTAGCTCCCACCCGTGCCCTCTGCACTCACAGCCCAGCCCCGGGCCAGCCCTTCTGCTTCGGGACACACAGCCAGCATCTGCAGCCGAGCAGTCCAGCAGTCTGTGTCGTGCCTGTGCAGTGCAGGACCCAGCTGCCTTTCATGCCATCCACTTTCCATCCGTCTCGATCCAGCTGCTGGTGTTTCTGATGATCCAAGGCTCTCGAGAAGGCTGTGGGTCTCCTGTGCTTATCCCAGGGGTTCATGCCGTCAGACACTGTAGCCTAAGGACCGTCTTTCCCCTGCTTTTGGCTTCTGCTTGGACAGCCCCCGTGCTTTGCCTCTGCTCAGCCTCCTGAGCGACAGACACTCTAACCTTCCTCCTTTCTGACATGTGAGCAGAAGACTGTGCAGCTGTTCTCTAGAACAGCTTCTTCTAGAAGCTCTAGAACCTGCAACTTCTCTAGAGCACACTTTCCTGAGAGCAAATCTCCTAATTTTAGTCTTTTGCAATTGGGACAGGCTGAGAATTTCCCAGTCATCAAGTGCTCACTCCCGTTCGCTCAGTTTCTTTCGTCCCACACATCCCCACGAGCAGCGGCGGGAAGCCGGGCTGCACCTTCGACGCTCTGCGTGACAGCTCCTCAGCTGCATGTCCAAGTTGACAGTTCACAAGTCCTGCTTCCCACAGGGCTACAGGACAGGAAGCGCAAAGCTGTCTGCCGTGGCACACACAGAACAGGGTCTCCAATGCCACGTCCTGCCCTGAGCCCCATCAGCAGCGCCCCACACTTCACTTTCTCTAGTAGTCTGCTGTTTTAAATATTCTCAGCAGTGAACTGGGATTTCTGTGTCCCTTCCTTTACTTCTGAACCCTCACGAGCAGAGCTGTTGACACCTAGACTTCTACCAACCATGTGCTTATAGAAATCTAATTTTTCTTTCATGTCCCTCAAAATTTTTCCAGTCCCTGCCCACTGCCCAATTCCCAAGCACTTCCACATTTCTGGGTATTTGGTACAGCAGCACCTCACTCCTGGGACCAAAGTCTACATTCACTGCCTGTTGCTGCAGTTACCACAAACTTAGTAGCTGAAGACAAACAGGTTTGTTATAGTTCTGGAAGTCAGAAGTCCAAGATGGGTCTCACATACTAAAATTGAGGTGTAAAGTCAGCAGGGCTGGTTCTTCCCAAAAGCTCAGGGGTGGGGGGAACGGCACTCGCTGGTGCACAGCCCCCCCATGCCTGTGGCTGGGCTGAGCCCTTTGCATGCTGCCATCTCTCCATCCCGTCCTGTGCTCCTCCTCCATGGGCACGGGCCCTCAGGTGACACTGGGCCCTCCCGGTCATCCAGAGAGTCTCCCCGTCTCAACGTCACTGATTAGGAACCCAAATTCCACTTACAACTTTAACTCCCCTTCACTCTACACGGTAACAGTCACGGGGCCTAGGGATCAACATAGACATCTCTGGGGAACCACTGTTCTGTCAGGACAGTACAAACTGGGTGACCGAGGCTCGAGGGTAGAGGGGGAGCAAACCACCATCCTGGCAGAGCTGGGACTCAGCTCCTCCTGGAGTCACATGTCCACATGCACACGCACACACACTCACACGTACACACATACTCTATCACAGGCTCCACCTAGCAGCTCCAACTAGAAATCCCAGCGTCCTCCTAGCGCCTCCAGACCCCACAATGGCCAGCCACAGAGCCCCAGCTTCTCCCTGCAGCAGCCTGGCGAGGCTCCTGGACACACGGAACCCAGGCTTTGTGGCTGGCCTGCTCACTGCGGCCTCCGCTCAGCTGCTCACACCCCCCAGGCCTGGCCCAAGAGGACAGCCCTGCGAGGCCCACACCCCAGCCTGCTCCTGCCTCCCCTCCCCTACAGGTCCTCCATGGCCCAGGCTGCCATACAAGGGAGGCAGGAGAGAGGCACCCGTCTCCAGGGACTGAGTCAATGTGCTAAGACTGGTTCCAGGTACCGGGAATTTCAAAACTGCCCCCAGTTGACCCACTGTGCAGCCAGGGGTCAAGGAGACAGTGTGGGCACTTCGTGGAGAGGCGAGGGACAAGCTGTCAGCGGGGAGACAGGAGGAGAGGCTGTCACTGGCAACAAGCAGAGTGGTTGCTGGAAACATCTGAAGAGAGGGCAGGTGGGACTGGGCTTGGTGGCTACGGTGGGCTGGGAGGACCCCAGGGAAGAACATAGGGTTGGGAGGGGCCTCTGGCCTCCAGCTGGGCCCCCACAGGCTGGTGATGGTTCTGGAAAGGAACCACAGGCGCATTGTACCAAGTTTGAGGGCCAGGTGAGTGCCAGGACCCGGGTGAGCCCCACTATTTAAGGGGTGCCTGTGGGGACAGAGTATTGAAGGAGAAAACCATCCCCATGTCACCAGGTGCAGTGGGCAGGCCATCAGGGCCCAGACCCGCAGTTCTGAGGTCTGTGCCAACCAGGCCTTCCCCCCCCCCACCCCCCAAGCCCCCTCTTGCTTCTTCTCAGACCACTCAGGTATTGAACAAGTGCCCGGCTTCTTCCCCAAGCCCCACCACCACCACTTCTGCCACACTCACTCGCCTCTCCCAAGCTGAGGCTGGCACTGGACTGGCCAGGAACCCCTCAGAGAAGATGTCCCCAGCAACTCCACCCACACCCAAGGGTCCCTGTCACCTGCACAAGGAGGGGTACAGAAGGCGGTGGTGTGGTGGAGGGTCCCAGGGACAAGTGGTGAATGTGGTGATAGCAGGTGGAGCCTGTGCTGCCCTTCACAAGGAGGAGGGAGGTGCTCCGGTGCCCACCCCACTCTCTGTGTGCCTTGGGACCACCTGCGGCCACCTCAGCATGTGTTTGTGCTGGGACCACAGCATGGCCTCCCTTGGCTTCACACCCTCTGTGGGGGACATCACTGAGACGCTGAGGACACACACAAGGCTCTGACCTGAGAGAATTCTTTTTATTACGACTGAACAGATGACATAAAAGAAGCGATCTCTGCCTTCTGCCGACAGCTGCATCTCCACGCAGGGCCACATCCCATCCTGGCACGCCTGGTGGCTGTGCACGCAGGCCCTCCCTGGGCATGTGGGGACAGCAAGAAGGGGTAACAGGAGCAAGCAGCAGGCACAGGCCCCCCCCACCCCCACCCCGACCCTGAGCTGCCAACAGCCAACCTCTGGGCAAGGCCAAGGGAGGGGTCGCTGGAAAGGCAAGCCCCACCCCAAAACAGGACCCCAAGTTTGCAAATCAAGCCCTCCTCGAAGGGAGAACAGTCTCCCACCGGGTGTTTCTTTTACAACAGCAGAGCCCCCGAGGAGGGCGAGGGGGAGCAGGGGCACTCGGAAGACCAAAGGAAGGAGAACCCCACAGAAGAAAACTCAAAACGTCAGTCCGATCAATGTTCGTTGAATGAGTGAGTGAACCCGAAGGCTCTTCCCCGCGACTGGCACACGCCCATCCAACCCAGAAGCCAGAGAACGCGGCCCAGCCCTGCAGCATCTGCAGGGCCCACACTCAGCACAGCCCAGGGCCTCCCTCAGACCTGGCTGGCGAGCGTGGCAGGCACGTGCGCACACACGCGGACACACGGAGAGAACACACACGATTGTCTCTTTGCACATGTGCACCCCTGTCCGGCCCTGGGGGCTCATCTCTCCTTCACGTGGTTCTGTGCCCCTGGGCCCCCGCTGCTGGCCCCGTCCCCGCTGCCCCCACTGCAGCCCCCGCCAGCACCACTGCACAGCACCTCAGTGAGGTCATCCATGACGGCGGTCTCTTTGGGGTCGAGCAGGTTGAACTCCCTGGCGAAGAGGATGAAGTGGATGTAGAGAGTGTTCAAGTGTCCGTGCAGCTCAAGGGCCAGGGTCTCCTTGAAGTGGGACCAGTAGATGTGGCCCAGCACGTGGAACAGGTACCTGCAGATCTTCTTCACCAAGGACTCGAAAGAGCTGGGGAATTCTCTGCCTGGGGGAGACCACGGTGTCACAGGCGGGCAGGCACCCTCGACCCTGAACCAGGCACTCTCTGCAGGACCAACCCAGAGAGTCTCACACCTGGCACCCACAGCCCTCACTGGGCCACCCTCAGGGCCTGCGAGCCCAAGCAGGACAGCCTCTGCCCCCAGCAGGCACCTGAGTGGCCTCCCTGTGAGCTTGGTGCCCGGGGCTGAACCTGCCTGGGGGGGTCCCCATGGACACTCCAGAGCTCTCTGCACAGCTGGGACTGATGGGGAGGAGGGGAACAAAGGAAGGGCGCCTCCCTCGGCAGCTCGGGATCAGCCCCAAGCACCCAGGCCCTGCCCTGGCCTGACCCGTGCTGCTGCGCATCACCCGCAGCCACCCGCACAGCACACTGTCGCAGGAGGCTCCCGCGTCACTGCACAGCCCAGTCCTGTGTGCCGAGCACCCGCCCTGGTGACGGCACCCACCCAGGGCTGGGAGACGTACCATACTTGGTGGGGAAGACGTCCTCGTCAGTCACCAGCTTCTGCACGGAGCTCATGACAAAGTCGATGTACTGCGGGGCCGTGCACTTCACCTTCCTCCCCCGCTCATCGTGCCAGCAGTACTGTCTGCAGGGACAGGGCCGCGTCAAGGAGCCACCCCGCCACACGCCCAGTGCCCCCCATGGCAGTTGGAAGTGGTCACCGGAGGCACATTAGCCACATCTCAACACATGTGGAAAAACAGAGGGGTGATCTCCATTTTCTCTACTTCTGTATGGCCTCAAGCTTCATTCTTTTAAAATAACACGTACTGTTTCTACGCTGTTTTTAAAAAGCTCTGAGGACCCCTGTCTCTTCCTGGGAGGGAGCACCACAGCCAGTCGCCAGGCCCCAGCCCTTTGCTAGTGCCCTGCTCCTACTGGAAGCCACAGCCCTCTCCCTAGGCCCAGTGAGGACTGGCCTGGCCGGGATAGGGACTTGGCCCCTGGACACCCCTTTCACCCACTCCAAGGCCCACACCTGCCCCTGTGCAGGGGCAGCCAGTCCTTATGTGAGACCAACAGTCCCTGATTGGGCCAGAGCATCTCAGGGAGGAGGACACCTGCTGAAGCCCAGCCACGGAAACAAACGTGTCTTCCAGCTCATGCAATATAAACACACAAACCCGTGAGCACCCACTGGGTGGCCCTTACCACCCTAGCTGTGGGCAGCCTCCCCTCCATGCCTGTCTTCCCCTACAGGTCGCCCCTGCAGGCCAGAACCAGGGCGGGCAGGGCTGGGCGGATAGTTCTGCACACTCCCCCGACGTGGTGGGAGTGTTTACACCTGGGAAAGCGACCAACACTGCAAATCAGGGGGTGGGGGGTGGTTTGCTCTCCAGCTCACCTGGGGCTGGGATGGGAGCCATGTGTGGGTCTGCTCAGCAACTTGGGGCTGCCCCCCGACACAGGGCAGTCTCCACCACTCCCATGGCCACAACCACAGGCACCTCTGCCCCAGCCAGAGCGATGGGCAGCTTCTGGGCACTGAGACTCAGGCAGATTCCTCCTCTGCCCGGTGCCCCCTCCCACCCTCCTCATTTAGCTGGCTTTATGAGTGCTCTCAGAACCAGCTTAGACTCATGCCCCTTTGGCCCCCCCAGCCCTGGGCAGGGTGGCAAGACAACCAGGAATGGGCCTGTCGCTCCTCTGCTGGGGGCCTCTCTTCTCTGGGCCAGATTCAAACACCGTACCCTGGTTTCTGGAACTCACCCCCACCTGGGGCTGGGGTCACAGGGGAACCACCAGAGCTACCGGAAGGTCACAGGGAAGCACAAGGGAACCAGGGCAGCACCGGCTTATGCAAAGGGCCTGCAAGCATCATTCCCTCACCCCCATGGAGATGGGGGACTCAGCCCTACATGCCAGGTGCACAAGCAAGCACCCAAGCCTTGGGCACCTCCCTTCTCCAAGACAGATGGCACAGCCAGGCCACTGCCCAGAGGCCCAGGGACAACCCTCTCTCAGCACCTGCACGTCCAGAACAGGTGCTCCTCTCTGCCGCCCCTCAGGCACTGTCCTCACCACAGAGCAGCCCTGCCTGCCTGCAGCCACGGGCCAAGAAGAGCCTTCCCGCCACCATGGGCGTGCGCCCTCAGAGCAGTGGCTCCACACGGGCAGCATGGAAGACCCAGCACCTTCCCGGCCTCCCTTCCCTCACAAAGTGGCCCGGGGGCAGGGGGGGCAGGGCGAGGCTCGTGTCCACAGTGAGGTGGTCCAGACAGGACGAGGGCCAATGCTGCCCACCAGGAGCAGACAGGGCCCACGGCTCCAGCGACTCTGCCTACACCTAAGTGCTGAGGTGTGTTCCTCCCGGCCACAGGTGCTGATGTCAGAAAAAGGGGCTGAGGCGAGAAACTGTAAAACACTTTTCCACAATGTAAGGCTCTGAGAGAACAGCTAAGGGACACTGAACTGTCTCATCTGCTCTGAAAGGCAGAAGACTATGCTTCCATGTTTTTCTTGTTTCCGTTTTACTTTTAAATGTCGTACAATAAAACGGGCTTTGGTGATGAGCACTTCGATGAGTCACACCCACGTGCAGATTCGTGAGGCCAGGGCCACAGTCAGAACATGGGACAACTCATCCTGCCCCACAGCCCCACCGGCCTGTTCCCCAGCATCACAGGAACAAGTGCCACGTGAAGGATGCCCACGGCTCGAGTCCTCCTGAGATGTCTCCTTTCACCAACATGAGGCCTCAGGATGTGCCCTGCCGTGAGGAGTGCATCAAGGTCTGCTCCTACTGCTGCAGGGACACTGTCCCCGTGTGGATGGAACCCACAATGTTCATCCACTCACCTGCTAAAGGACACTGGGTTGCTTCCAATCTGGGAACTACAGATCAGGCTGCCATAAACACTCCCGTGTAGGATTTTATGTGGACGGGGCTTTGCTTCTCTAGGGTGGACACGCGGAGGACACTACTTGGTCTCACAGTGGGTGTGTGCTTCCTTTCATGAGAAACCACCAAGCCACTGTCCAGCACGGCTGCACCCTCTGCCTCCCGCCAGCAGTACTGCAATCACTCCACGTGCTCACCAGCTCTGACCGTTGTGCTGACAGGTGTGCAGCACTCCCTCCTCGTGGCTTCCATGTGTATTTCCCTAAATGCTAAGAATATCAGCATCCTCTCACGTGCCCATCTGCCACCCTCATATCCTCTTTGGACTGTTTTCTCACTGATGAGTTTTGAGGGTTCTTTGTATATTCTGGATACTGGTCCCTTGTGGGATATGTGATCTGCAAATACTTTCTTCCAGTCCACAGTCTGTCTTGTCTGTCTCATAACAGAGTCTTTCTCAGAGCAGAAGTTCTAAAACGCGATGAAGTCTGACTTACTGATTCTTTCTCAGCACTGAATTGCACACACCTTTGGTGTCAAGTCCAAGAACTCTCTGAAGGTTTCCTCCTATGTTTTACATTTTTTGCAAAATGTGTGAGGTTTAGGTCAATGTTTGTTTTGTTTATTTTGTTTTGCACAGAGATGACCAGTTTTCACAACAGCACTTGCCGAGGAATTTATCCTTTCCTCACTGAATTTCTTTTGCATCTCTATCAAAAATCAGGAGGCCACGTCTGGGAGGGTCTATTTCTAAATTCTCTGTTCTATTATCTGTGCGTCTGCTCCTCCAGTCATATCACACTGCCTTCATTACTGCAGTTTTATACTTAACCTTAAAATCGTGGGACTCCTCCAACTTTATTTTTTTCAGAATTGCTGTTGCTATTCCATGTGAACTTTAGAATTAGCTGGTCTACATCTACAAAACCTCTGCTAGGATTCTGACTGAGACTGAATTACGTCAACAGATCAGTTTGGAGAGGATTTACGTGTTAGCAGGCTGAGCCTTCCAGTGAACGAGTGCGGTGTGTCTGCTGACGTAGGCTTCCTCTGGTTTTCCACATCAGCATTCTGTAGTTTCCAGGGTACAGAATTGGTGAACATTTTGTTGCGTTTATTCATTTTGTCGGGGGCTGTTGTAAATGGTATCGTTTCATTGATTTTGGTTTTCAACTGTATCCTGTTAGTACAGTAGTCCCCCTTACCCGCAGTTTCACTTTCCATGGTTTTAGTTACCTGTGGACAACCGCAATGCAAAACTATTAACTGGAAAATTCCATAAACAAGTAATTCCTACGTTTTAACTGACTCCCCCTTCTGCATCGCGTGGTGAGGTCCCGCTCCGCCACACCCAGCTTGTCCAGCACATCCACACTGTCTACACCACTGCCCATCCCACTTAGCAGCCATCTGGGTTATCAGATCTGGGATGGCAGTGCCTGTGTGCTGGTCACTCAGTAACAACCCCAAAGCATGAGAACAGCGATGCTGGCAACTCAGACATGCCAGAGAAGCCGGAAGCACTTCCTGCAGGTGAAAAGGTGAAAGTTCTCAGTAAGGAAAAAAAAACAGTCGGATGCTGAAGGTGCTGGGACACACAGTAAGAAAGCGTCTTCCTGCTGTGAAACTGCAGAACAAGAGACCCTCCAGCTGGTTCTGCTGCGGCACCTCAGGCACAGAAGTCACGGCCCTAGCACGGTGGGCGCCTGGCCAGGACAGCAGGGACACTGAACGCAGGGCCAGGCCAACACCAACACTTTGACCGGCGGTGCCAGGAATCCGCTGGGGCTCTCGGGACACGTCCCCTCAGATAAGGGGGACAGCAGTACACAGAACTGTGACTGACTTTTCTGTGCCAAATGTATACACTTACTCATTTTTCCTGCTAGAGCCCTTGAGATTCTCACAGTTGTGTTTTGTGCAAACAGGGACAGTCTTGTTCTTTCGTTCCTTTCCTTCACCTTCCTGCATAGCCTGTCCTGGATGAATTCTGATACTTTGTAGTTTCCAAAGAATTGGTCCACTTAACCTAAGCTACAAAACTTATGTGCATAGAGAGGTTTCCGTGGCCACGTTTCCTTATTGTCCTTTTAATATCTGCTGGGTTTACAGTGAGTGACATCCCTCTTTCATTTCTTATGTTGGTTACTTATATCTTCTTTTTACCTCTGTATCTTGCTAAAGGTCTATCAATTTTAATGATCTTTTCAAGTAACCATATTTGTTTTGTTGATTTCCCCTAATGTTTTCAGAAATCAATTTTAGTTATTTCTGCTCTTATTATTTCCTTTCTTCTGCTTGATTTGGGTTTATTTTGATCTTTTTCTAGTTTCTTAAGATGGAAGCTTAAATTATTGATTTGAGTTCCTTCTTTTCTAAAGTTAAGTATTTAATCCTACAAATTTCCCTCTAAGCATTGCTTTAGATGTACCCCACACATTCTGATATGTTGTATTTTCATTTGTGTTCAGTTTTAAAGAGTTTCTAATTTCCCTAGAGACTTACTCTCTGACCCATGGACTATAGAAAAGTGCATTACCTCCCACCTGTTTGGAGATTTTCCTGTTCTTCTGTTACTGATTTCTAGTCTAACTCCATTATAGTCACATAACTTACATCGTATAGTTTCGATTCTTTAAAGTCTGTTGCAAGGCCTGGCAGTCAGCTCAGTTGGTTAGAGTGTGGTGCTGATGACACCAAGGTCCAGGGTTTAATCCCTGTACCAGCCAGCCGCAAAAATAAAAATAAAAATTGTCATGGGCTCTCCTGTGAGCCAGGATATGATCAGTTTTAGTGACTATTTCCTGTAAACTTGAGAAGAATGTGTACTCCGCCACTGAGGGCAAAATGTCTATAAATGTCAATTCACAGGGTGACAGTGCTGTTCAGTTCTGTCTACTAGTTCTACCTACCACTGGTGGGGGGGGGGGGCGAAATCTCCAGCTGTTACATGACTTCTGTCTGCCTCTCCTCACAGTCCTGTCGGCTTGCTCTGTGTAAAAGCTGCTGTTCGGTGCACACACATTTGGGATCATTATCTCTTCCTGACAGTCTTTTTCACTGGTAATTTTCCTTGCCCTGAGTTTCCCATGACTGGTGGGGGGGGGGGTCGAAATCTCCAGCTGTTACATGACTTCTGTCTGCCTCTCCTCACAGTCCTGTCGGCTTGCTCTGTGTAAAAGCTGCTGTTCGGTGCACACACATTTGGGATCATTATCTCTTCCTGACAGTCTTTTTCACTGGTAATTTTCCTTGCCCTGAGTTTCCCATGGTGTTAATACGGCCATTTTCAGCTTTCTTCTTCTGTTTCCTTAGCATTTCTTTTTCTACCCTTTTACTCTTAACCCACCTGCATCATTGCATTTAAAGTGACACTATACACCAAATTTGTGTCCTCCCAAATTCACGCTGAAATCCTCACCCCCCAAGATGACACTGTCTGGAGGTGGGGCCTTTGGGAAGTGAAGAGGTCCTGAGGGTGGAGCCTCGTGAGCAGGGTTGGCGCCCTCATAAGAGCGGTCAGCTGATAAAAGGCCACACTTACAAGCCTGTCTCACCATCGGGGTGTTTATGACACTCACACTCACGCAGTTACGGAGCTGCCGGGGCTAGGGCACCACTGTTTTGTTTCCTACTTCTTCCCTCTCTTTTTCTTTCCTTGCACTTCCTCTTTCCTGCTTTCCTCCAGGCTCCACATCCAGTGTTTTTGGCACTCCACTTCAGTGTGATCTGACTACCTCTTTGCACAACTTCCTCAGAGGCTGCCCAGCTTGGGATCTGCATATCCCACTTCCACTGGATGCGGAACCACCACACCTGGACAGGCCCCACCCCGCGGCAGCCCTCAGCATCCCATCTGCACACGCGGCTCCACCCCACGTGGTCCGAGCCCCGCCGCGCTCACTGCTCCTGCCCCCCTGCCCCCCGGCATGTGAAGCGCCCAGCCGACGCTTCTGGGCAGGTGCTGACCAGAACTCAGTTCCCCTCGTCTGAGGGCGCCTTCCTTTCACCTGAGCTCCTGAAGGACGTGTTTGCTGGATGTGGAGTTTGGGGGTGAGTGTTCTTTTCTTCTGGCACTTTATGATGCTGTGGCACTAGCTCCCGGCCCCCCAGGTCCTGACCAGAGCCGTGGCCACTCAGGTCAGTGTCCTGGCTACTGCCAAGGCTCTTTCTCTGCTTCTGATCACCACGCATCTGTGCACATTTCTTCAGGTTAATCCTATTTGGGGTTCACTCAGCTTCTAGAATCTGTAGGTTTGTGGCTGGGGGAAGTTTTCAGCCATCATCTCTGCAAATGTGTTTTCAGCCCCAATCTCCTCCTCTCCCTCTGGGGTCTTGGGATTGCCTCACAGGCACCAGCAGGACAGAGATGTGCCCACACCTGGGCCTCAGCCTTCACAGGACCCCACAGACGTGCTGGTTTGGGGATGGCAAGTGGACCTCTGGACCCCCACAGACCTCTCTGTTTCTCTCAAACTGGTATGAGTGCATGTCTCCTCCTTGGTCTCAAATGATTCCTAGGAAGGCATCATATGCGAAATTAACTCACGCACACCTACCACAACCTCGTAAAGTGGGCTACAGATGAGAAGAGCCAACAGGGGAGGCTAAGTGACCCCAGCTCACCAGGTGCCACGTGGAGAGCAATGTGTGACCAACACCAAACCCCACGCTCTCCAAGGCACCATTACTGAAACAAACCCAGTACTGAAGGGCAAGTAGGAGTGGAGCACTGGGGACTACAGGGGCCATGACCTGCCTACCTGCTCCACGGGGCACCTTGGACACCACTGAGCCAGCAAGCCCCCTCCTGAGCCGTGTGGGACACGCCACTCTCCAGCGCTGCCCTAACCACCCTTAGGACCCGTCGCTCGTCCTGCTCCCAGACACCAGCTCCATCGCACGTCAAGCTTGCTCCCGGAGAGCCGCACAGCACTGCCCCACCTCCCCAGGCTGTGCCTGGCTATAACACCTCATCTTCCTGGTGAATGATGAGTGGAGAGACAGTTGTCATCTGCACTTGACCCACATCACCCAGAACCAAGCTGTGACCCCTCAGGGCCGTTACCCACCAAGGCCACAAAAGCAGGCCCAGCAAGGCTGACACCCAGGGGGACACCTGCCAGCTGTCCATGCTGACACCTCTGATGGGTTCCCGGGAGCAGAGCTCAGCTTCGTCAGGGGCCCACTTCTCCTTATGCCAGGAGAGACCAAGTCTGTGGTCACGATGACGCTCAGGAAGGTGTACACAGGTGTATGTGCACACACAGTCATATCTGCCCCTGCTCTGATGACAAGGAGACATCAGAGAGGGATCTTCCATCCCTCCCCAGCCACACCCACCTCAGGCTGCACCCTGCCCTATGGCCAACCTTGGACACTCCCACCATTAACTCAGAGCCAGTGGCAACCCATGCCACCCAACAGCTCTCACACCATACAAAACAAGAGAGGTGCCCCGGCACCCCTCAGGAACACCCACTTCCTAAGGAAACAAAAGTGCTTGGGCTTCCAGAACAGAACTGCAGGAACCAGGCTGTCAGGAGTTACTGAGATGGCATCACAGCCCCCCACAAAATGAGCCAAGACAGAGGGTAGCCGGTGGCCGCCCACCCCACCTCCCACCATCCCCTCCCCAAGGCACACCCAGAGCCCTGAGGGGAGCCGGTACAGAGCACGTCCCCTGCACAGGCCTCCATCCTCTCGGAGACCCAGCCTGGGCACACCCTCTGGAAACAGCCCTGCCCCAAGACTGTAGCCTGTCAGCCTCCGCCACCCTAGCGGGCACCGTGAGGCCAGGACATCCTTCCTCAGGGACTTCAGGTGACAGTGGAGTCTCAGAAGATGAGGGCCAGGCAGTGGGGGCCATGACATCACAGCCCACCCCTGCAGCTACTCACATGTTACACACAGCCATCGTCTGGCACGTCTCCCCCGTGCAGAACTCTGAGATTGTGCTATACTGCAGGTTGATATGGTGGAAAAACGTCGTTGCTGGAAGAGTAGAAAGAGCCAGATGTGAGAACCCCGGGGCTGGGCCGCCCACCCCCTCTGCTGCCGCCCATCCCCGGCCCACACGCACTGTTGCTAGCCAGCCACTCGTTGAGGTCAATCTCCCGGGGCAGCACCACCAGCTCCTTGAATTCAAAGTCAGTGATCCTAGACTTGGTGTGCTCTGGCTCCAAGTACATCTTCTTCTCCTCCGCAGCAGGCTTCTTGCCATTGGGCTTCGCTTTAGACTTCCTGCCGAGAGAGAAGGGACAGGGTGGTCAGCGCATTCCCAGCCACACCCAGACCACACCAGGTTTCGAGGGTGGCCCTGCCCGTGGGGTCTCACAGCAAATACAGGCGCATGGAGAGGGCCACCCAAGACCGTCAAGGGAATCCTGTCCCGTCGTGCACAGTGCCCTCCCCTCCCCCACACCATCAGGGGCTACAGCCTAACCTGCTGAGCTATCCTGCCAGTGGGAGCCCAGGACAACGCAGAGACATTGGGCACCTGGCTGGCTTGAGCCTAGAGCCCAGGACATATGGGTGGTGGCCACACTAGGACAACAGCCCATCCTCCCCCACCCCCATGGGACTGCAACCCTGCAGCCATCTTGGCCTGGTCTCAGGCCTGCACTCCCAAAGCAGAACCACCAGGTAAGACAGCAGGATGGGCACTGCTGAGGACTCTTGAGGTCCAGAGCGTGAGCCTCCACCAAGAAGCTGTTCTCCTAATAGCCTCTGGGCAGAGGCTACCACCATGTGGCAGGCCTGTCCTGCGGCCCCCACACTCAGTGCTCACGTATACCATCCCGAGCTGAGGCTCATCCCACCCCCAGGCAGTTGTCACACAGGTTATCAAAGAGCAGGAAAGGGGTTAACACCCTCTTGTCACCACCAGGCCTCAGCACGCTCCATGAGGTTCACCCTCGACAGACAGAGAGGCACGGAAACCTGGCCATCCTCCGCAGAGATGGGCTCCACAGAGACACACAGAAGCTGCCCCTCTCCTCACTAAACTTTCTTCTTATTTTAGAAAACAGTTTTTTCATTAAAAATATGCGGCTCTGTTAACATACAGCAGGCTCGTCATGGCTATTTTTAAATGGATGAATAAGAGTAAATAGTGGCAGCTTAAGACCCACAAAACAGGAGGCAGCTCTGTGGCCCCAAGACGACGAGGGCAGGCGGGCCTCCCAGTCACCGTGCCCAAGGGCTGTGGCCTCCCCGACTCCTCCATGAACAAGCGACTACGTAGGCAAACGAGAGGAAAGCTGCCCGAGTGGACCGTGGGCCTGGGGACACCTGGCCGGAGCTCTCAGAGGACAACCAGGCACCGAGGGGCTCATCTGATAAAATCACTGTCTCTGTCACACACAAAGCCTGAGGCACACACATACGTGCCGAGGGTCAAAGCAGTTAGAAGCATCCATGGTGAGTCCTCCAGGAGGGTCCAGTCACGCAAAGGGCCCGTGGGTCCTTGGACGTAGCCACAGCCAGCAGCCACGGCCCTTCACAGCAATGGCCACCCAGTGTGAAGGGCTGGGATGCTTGGGAGCCTCCTGCTGACCTCTGGGCCTCACAGGGACGCTGGTGAGGGCCGAACTGCCGTCCTCTAGCACCTGCACAGGATTCTCTCTGACATTTTATGCTTTAGAACTGGGCTCCTGGGGGAGAAGTTTGATGAACTGAAGGCGAATATTCCTAATAGCACAGATTAGTCTCTTGTTCATATTTGAACAATCGAATTCTTTAATGGTAAACATGATTTTTTAAAAAGCTGTAAATCAGTATTATCACGAAAGTCCTATTGACCAGAAAAGGCCATCTCTGGTTATAAACTCTCAAGGAGGTGCCATGGCTGTGGCCAGATCCCCCCCTGCTACTGGACAGGGGAAACCAAGGGCCGGCACACAATTCACCCCCCGCCCTCCCCCCAAGGAGCACAGTGTCCACTCAGAGGGCTGGAGGCTGTTCAGGGAAGTGCACACACCAGCTCCCGAGGGAAGGATGAGGCCAGGCCAAGAGGCGCTTGCCTGAGCAGGGTCTGCATGGGTTCCAGGAGGGGCTTCACCCTGCTCCATGGGGGCAGGGGGCAGCAGGGCTCAGCTCTGCCACAGAAGCACAGCTGGTGCTAAGGGCATGGTCCTCCCGCACAGAGGGAGGTCAGGCCAAGGCCGGGCTTGGGCCCCAGAGCACCCCTCCAGGTCTCAGTGCCCTGGAAGGAAAGGGGAAGCAAACCCCACTTCTGGCTGCTTTCAAGCCTGTCACTGCCCCGGCTGCCCAGACGAGAGAGCACTGCAAGCTTTGTGCAGGGCACTGGCCAGGTCACGAGCTGGGCACCACCTCCTGGCCAACCAGGGGACATGGGGCAGCGAGGCAGCCTGGCCTGTGCTCTGCGTGTGCCTGTCCTCTACCAGTCCTGGGAAGGCCTAGGGCTGGGGAGGTCGTCGCAGCTCCCTGACCTTGTCCTTGTTTTTTTCCTTTCTTCTGTTTTGAAAAGTTGCTAATGGTTTATTTAAGAGAAAGAGGAAGGAAAAATGCTCCCTGAACGCCAGGGAAATGCTTTCCTTTCAGCTTCTCACAGCAGATCTTCGCCTTAAAAGGCGACGCGTGTGCTCGGCTTCCAGGGCAGTGGCAGGAATGGCCAGAACCAGGCAGGGACAAGGCAGGGCCACCCAGCCCTGGGGCTCCTGACGCGAACACTCTGGGAACACAGAGCCTGGAGTCTGCAGGCCAGGGAGCAGTGGGAACAGGAAGGGGAGCCTGGCTGGCAGTGGCAGGAATGGCCAGAACCAGGCAGGGACAAGGCAGGGCCACCCAGCCCTGGGGCTCCCGACGCGAACACTCTGGGAACACAGAGCCTGGAGTCTGCAGGCCAGGGAGCAGTGGGAACAGGAAGGGGAGCCTGGCTGACCCCCACACCTCCTGGCCTGAGCTCTTCCCACAGGTTCCCAAGCTCCACCTGAGCCAAGCACACGCACCGGGCTCGGCCTCCCCACCTGGAGGGGCAGTTGCAGTGGGGACCTTTTGTCACCTGGTGACATACAGGTGGTGGTTACACAGATGACCATGCAGAGCTGGCAGTAGGAAACAGCACATCATGGCTCTGAGGTTTCACGCTGGGCCCGCTTGGGGAGGCTGCCCGGTCAACGGTGTCCTGCCCTTACACCAGCATGTCCGTTTCCAGCAGAGCCCGTGAGCCTTGCAGGGATGAAGGCACCTTCCATCTCTGGTTCTCAGAGAGGACCAGCATAGGGCAGCAGCTGGAGAACCTGGGCTCCCTATGAGAAGGGCCTTGCGGGCTCTGGGCTGCCAGCAGAAGGCAACAGTGGCAGACACACCAGGCCCCTGCCTCAGCCTCCTACCTCCTCCGCTCTACACCTGCCCTTCTAGAACAAACAGGCAGGTGTTCATGATCCCAGGGCCTTCTCTCATTCCCACGGGGTAGGACAAGGGGCACTGGCCTGAGGCAGCAGGGTGGAGGGAAACACATGGCCTGGCCTCTGCTCTAGGAGGACCTGGGCAGCATCCAGCTGCACTTGAGTCTCCCCAACACCAAGTTTCCTGCTTCCCAGAAAGAGAGGCTCTCCCGGTTGAGGCTGAGACTTCTCTGAGCAGAAGTTGCCCTGACCAGCCTCAGCTCCAACCCGAGGCCAGGGAGAGCTGACTGGGACCTCAAAACAGGATACTGCTGTGCTGCCCATCCCTGCCGCTCATGGCCACTCTCCCGGGAGGGAGACAAGAACTCTGTGCCCTCCACAGGTTCACAGGCTCCGAAGCAGGCTCTGTCATGCCAAGGCCCAGAAGTTCACCCCAGCCATGGCCTCAGTGGCCAGGCTGCCCCATGACCAGGTGTGCACACCTCTCCTGAGACCAGAGGATCACCACATCCTCCTCCCAGCTCTCTGCGCACTGGGGGCTGTGACCCCCACAGGTGCAGCAGGATGCACAAGTCCCGGGACTGTGGGTGCGGGGCTTTGGCTGCAGGCAGGACAGAGGCTGCACTGAAGGGACCAGGGAGTGGAGCCCAGGCTGAGCCACCCACAGGGCTGCTGTGCCTCCTGGGAGGAAGAGCACATGCAGAGAGACTCCGAACAAAGGCCCACGTGCTGCTCCCACATGACAGGTGGGCTGTGAGGCCAGGCCCCGTTTGGCAGGCACATACACAAGGAGGTGCCAGGAGCGGGGAGAAAGGCAGTGGGGCACCTTTCTGGGGACCAGGACTCTGAGCAGGCAGTCCTGGCCCTGCCCTCCTGCCCCTGGTCCCATTCCAGAGCCCAGCCCTGCCTTCCCAAGCCTCCGACAGTTACAGATGCTGAGACAGCTAAGGCTCTCCTGGGAGAAGGGCACAGGCAGACAGGCGAGGCACAGGTGTCGATGCCAGTGGGTCTACCCAAAGTCAAGGCTCGTAGGGGACACAAGGCTTTCCCAGTGACAACCCAAGCACAGAGCTCAGAAGAGGTCTGTTACCCCAACAGCAAGGGCGAAGACGTGCCCGGGAGAGCTTGCTGCTGCCTGCACGGTGTTCTCACAGTGTCCTAACACCCCTTCCCACTGTAGAGCACCCACAGGACCCCGTCCAATCCCTCAGCACTGCCTGTTCCGCCCATGGGCTTCAGATGGCCAGGAGCTGGGGAGAGGGACGAATGACTTGTTCTCTTCTTAGTCTAACTGTCTGGCCCCTCCAGACAGGTCAGCACCCCGGACAAAGTGCACTTCCACCAGCCTACTGTGTCCTCTGCAAAGCAAGAGAACCATTTAGATAGAGAAAGCCAAGATGGCAGGAGAAAGGTGCACAGACACCCTAGACCCAAGCATCCATGCAAGTCGGGTGCCGCAGGCTAGCCTAGAATTTCCACCACGGTGCATCCGCTCTGCTCACAGCACATGTACTTTCCACCTCTACCTGTCAGGGAGGCTGCTCCTTTAACGCCTGGCTGAAAGGTCCCCTTCCCCAGAGATGTCCCCTAAGTTAGCCTCTGCCTCTTGGTCCTTCCACAGGGCGCGGCCGGGACTTCTTTAACCCAGGCCGCTCTGGTGGGCCCCTGGAGCACGGGTCAGTGTCTGGCTCTCTCCCACCACACGTACATACCTACACACACACACACAGGTGCACACACCCATGCACACACTTGCAAGCACATTCTTCTGTACACCACTGATGTCGTCACTGTTCCTGATTTTAACCAATTCCAACAACTCACCCAAACCTTCCCAAACCTCACACCTTCACATTAAAGAAGGAGAACTTTGGCAGGCTAAGCAGGTGACACTGTTTCTACTTGCAACTCACTGTAAAGTCCTTGCTGTTGTGATGCACAGGGGACTGTGCTGTGGGACAATCCTACAGAAGAGAAAGATGGAGCCGGAGGTGCCAGAGACACTCAGAGGCACAGAGACACATGCATGCCAACACCAGCAGCAGGCTGGGCTCACCTCAACCCTCACCAGGAGCCCTGCTTATATGCTCACAATTAAAAGTAGTATTGGAAAAGTAAGAGCTGTTTATTTTTGTTTTAAAATTCACAACCCACTATATGACATGCAAGCACACTGAAGGAAAATGGATTTGACTCCAAGACATGACACATGCTGAGTGACAACATGGGAGGGCTCCCTGAATCCAAGTCACAGCTGAGGAGTGCAACCCGTAAGGGAGCCCCGCCGCCAGGTGAGCTGTGCTGCCCCTTGGCAAGGGTGAGGCCCGCCTGCAGCTCACCAAGTATGTCCCTGCCCCCAGTCCCCACGCACACACACTGGCACGTTAATGCACATGTACACACATACACACAACAGGCTAGGCAGTGTGGGGAAGGGCACCCCCGCAGCAGGTCAGAGAAGGAGCAGGTGAGGAAAACCGTCAGGAATGGCTTTTCAGGCAATATCCCCTTCAGCAGCCAGCCTGCAGCCAGGCTCACATGTGGGGAAGGGCACCCCCGCAGCAGGTCAGAGAAGGAGCAGGTGAGGAAAACCGTCAGGAACGGCTTTTCAGGCAATATCCCCTTCAGCAGCCAGCCTGCAGCCAGGCTCACAGGTGCCCCATGCCACTTCTCTGGAGGAGGACACTTGAAGACAGGCTCTGAATCAGCCCTGCCTCAGACACCGGAGGCCCTGCCCGAGGGACAAACAGCCACCAGCCACAGCAACAGGCCAGACGCCTGCTGGTGGTGTGGGGCACCCAGCATCCAGCAGGCCCCAAGGGGCAAGGCAGGATGCCTGTACAGGCAGATGCAGTGAGCCCAGAGAGGAGAAGACAGTCGCCCAGACCCACCCATTAGGCCATGCTCTCCTCCTGTGGTTTGAGGAGATGGTCCCCCCAAGAGCGCAGTAGAAGTGAAAGTGATCAAGGAAAACCTCACTCGGCAAAGTTCCAGACCAAACCCATCTGGCCAGGCCAGTGCAGAGGAAACTGCAGGCCCCAGCGGACCCAGCCCAGGGCAGCATCAACAGCCCCCCACACTGACCCCCTGGGCATGGACAGGTCAGACAACCCCTCATCATCCCCCGTGTGCAGGTAGGAGGTGTTACCTGAGCACGCTGCTGACTGTCTGAAGCACCATTCTGCAGCGGAGTCCAGTTTTGGGGGACTGGCTGAGCAGAGCTCGGTCTACGTGGAGACCGCACTGATCTCCAAGCATGATGTCGAGGAGGGAGGAGTGGGGAGGTAGAGTGGGGGCTGTGGCACTCTGCTCCCCTCCCGCTGGAAATGCCTGCCTCCCTCCACTGCCCTCCACCCTGCCCCTGGCCAGTAGGGGCACCAGGAGACGAACAGCTGTTCCCCACAGAGGCAGAGGCGGCAAGGCTGGTTAAATAAGGGAGTGTCTGAATCAGCCTTTTCAAAGTGGCATGGGCTGGTGGGGGCGTGGCCACGGCCTGCAGTAAGACCGGAAGGGAGGGGACAGGGCCATCCCTAGCCTGCGGTTAGGACCCCACAGAGCAGTCCTGCCCCACCCACAGGAAAAGCCCTTCTGGGAGCAGGTAGCAGCTCTGCCAACAAGCTCCCAAGCTATGGGCCCCACCCCCTCCACCACCCAGGCCAGCAGAGCCAAGAAACCAGGAGGCAGAGCCCCCCAGCGAGAACACTGGGGCTGGGGACAGACAGGCCAGTTCTATGCCCCTGCAGGGTATGGATACAGGCTGATGGCACTTGAGGTGGGTCTCCAACTGGACAGCCTTGGAAAGACAGAGCTGCCTGGCTTCTGGGGCAGCGAAGAGCACTGGGCCAGAGCCGGGCATAGGCTGGTCCTGCAGCAGTGGGCCTGCCAGTCGGGGCTGCAGACAGCACAGAGCCTGACACAACAGACGTGTCTGGCACCTTCTCACAGGGGCACAAGAGCCACGTGGCCGTGGCCTTCTTTATGGCTGGTGGGCAGTCACCACGGACTGTATGGGAGGTGCATCTCCTGTGCTTCCTGTTGATTGAGAGCGCCTCCGCTTGCATAAAGCCTGGCAGGTGAGGATGGGGTCCCACAGCACTGGGTGTATGTGGGGTGTACTGAGCCATCAGGGAAGCAGCAGCTGGAGGCAGGGGAGGCTCGCAGTCCCAGCGACACCACGTGCCACAAGTACTACGGTCAGTCTCACAGCTGTGCACAAGCACTGACAGGAAGTGGCACAAACTGACCCAGCTCATACACTCTACAGGACCAACAGCAAGCAGAGAAGGATTCCCCCGGCTGGCTCCCTGGCCTCAATTTCCCCACCAGGCCAGCCCTGCGGCAACAAGAGCAGGGCAGAACTCATGTCTGCAGAACACTCGGCCTGGGAGTCTAGGAAGGTGGGACCAGACTAGACACATGTGCCCACACATTCAGGAGGCTTGCCCTGCCTTGGCAGCAGTGTCCCCATGGCCCTGAGGCACCTCAGGAGCTCAGGTACCGCACTCATGACTACCTGCCTGCCATGGCCTGACCACCAACAGCGGGGAGACAGGAGCCAGTGGGATGCTCAAGTGGCGAAGAGGGACCAATGGGGAGGGCCACGCTCCAGGCCAGAGGAGGCTCAGCAAGTCCCAGGGTCAAGACAGGGCGGGGATGGAGAAGGCCGCAGCTGCAGCAGCCTGGAGAAGGGAGTCTGCTGCCTTGGCAGGCAGGGGCTAGAAGGGAGGTGTTTTAGACACACTCCGGCTGCCAGAGAACAGAAGCTGCAGGCCAGGTGACGGGGAGATGCTGGGGATGGCGGACAGTCGGGACAAGGCACGGGGTAGCACGTGGGATGAGGGAGGGAGGAGGCATCCAGAGCTGCGGCTCCGAGCAAGGTGAGGGGTGCACAGGGTCCCTGAAGCCTATGGCATGGCCCGGCAGGTCTCATGAGAACCATAGCAGCTCTGCGGCTTGTGTGACCATCCTGGTATGCACAGGTGCTGCCTGGTGTCCACATGCACATATATGTGCACTAGAGAAAGTGCATAGGCACAGGTATCCCTGCTGGGGGAGGGAGGTGCTGGGGCAGTTGGAAGCCTGGAACAGATGACCCACAGTGGGCCCGCCTGGGAAGAGCTGCACACCTGGCGAGGACTCTGCAGTCTCCAGGTGGGGCTGCTGCACAGGGTCTGTGGCAGGCAGGTGCCCGTGTGGCCTGGCCCTACCACCCTGGAAGATGAACAGCCAAAGCACCTCCCTCAGGGCAATGCCAGGCCCTGAGGAGCAGAGAGCACAGCAGCAGAGAGCAGGGCAGACACAGAGAAGGTTGGTCACAGTCAGGATGGGGCAAGACACCACAGCCACATGTTTGCTGAGTGAGGTTACATTATTCTCAATTCAGTTTTAGAACAGGTCAGATTTACAGAAAAGCTGAGAAGATAGTGCAGAATCCCCAAAGACCCCACACCCAGTCCACTACTTTCAACCTCTTATATCAGTATGGTGCAATTATTATCACTGACACAATTCAGTTTTAGAACAGGTCAGATTTACAGAAAAGCTGAGAAGATAGTGCAGAATCCCCAGAGACCCCACACCCAGTCCACTACTTTCAACCTCTTATATCAGTATGGTGCAATTATTATCACTGACAAGTCAATACTGACACATTAAAGTCCACATTTGATCCAGATTTCCTCAGTTTTCCCTAACGTCCTTTTTCTGACCCCATCCAGGATCCCACGTGACATCAGTTGGTCTATCTCCCTGGGCTCCTCTTGGCTGTGACGGTTTCTTAGGCTCTCCTTGCTTTTGATGACATGGAATGGTTCTGAGGAGGATTGGGAGATGTTTTGCAGGATGCCCCTCCGTTGGGATTTGTTGGGTGTCTTCTCACAGTCAGCCTGGGGTTGTGGGTGTTTGCGAGGAGGACTGCAGAGGAATGTGCCTTCT
>NW_007729492.1:117510-120226 GCF_000696425.1 Galeopterus variegatus
CTGTCCTTGCTTGCTCTCTGGAGGGAAGTTACTTTGCACAGCCCACACATGAGGGGTGTGGAGCTATGACCCACCTCCTTGGCGACAGCGTATCTACATAATTTGGAATTCTTCTGCACGAGAGATCTGCTCTTCTCCTCCATTTGTTAATTTATTCAATCTCTTATTTGTATCACTATGGAATCACAGTTACTTACATTATACTTTGAGTAACAATGCAATACTACTTTATTTTGTTAATCTAATTGGTCCAGCTTTGGCCGGGGAGCTCCTCCAGCTGGCTCCCAGATCCGGCTGACCTGCCCCCAGCCTTGCAGGTGTATGTCTGGGCACCTCCTCACTTTCTGGCATGACAGGACCCTCCAGGCTCATTCTGTACACTCCCTGCCCACGCGCCAAGATCAGCTGCTTCTCCAGGGAGCCCTGGGTCCTTTTCTGGAGAATATCAGAAGCTGAGATCTGGGTGCTGGGTGTACTTGTGGCTGCTGGGGTGTCACAGCTTCTCGGCCCCACAGCTGACAGCACAGAGACGTGCGTATCTACACACATCTACGTGCAAACACCTGTATCCACATTCAGCTAAGCACAAACTCCTCCTGATGATCACTCCGGCCTCCCCGCTGCTTGTCCGCTACCTCCCCTCTAACCCTCAGACACCTGAAAGAAAGCGACAGAAGAGGGCGCACAAGAGCCATGAGGGTGCAAACGGCCCAGCCCAGAACGGCCCAGAACCCTCCCAGAGACTCAGGAAACTCGGTTCACCTGAAAGTGAGCAGGAAAAAGTTTCATGGTTGAGTCCAGTGAAGATAAAAAAGAATAAAGAGAGCAACACCCACACTAACAAGTAAAACACTCCAGAAAGACACACACAAAAGAGATGAAAACAGTAACCCAATAACTTAGTGACGTAAGAAAACAAGGCGACTTAAGTAAAGATTTGAAAAAAGAAGCAAAAGAACGCAAAATAAGAATCAGAAATAGGAGGATAAACCATTTCTGAAATGAGGCTAACTAGGAAGAACACACAAACCAACACAATGTAGAAGTACAAGATGGAAAGGAAGGATTTTTTTTTTTTTTTTTTAAGTAAAAGAGGAATAAAGAGAGCTCCACTTCTGCCCATAATGGAGGAGCTGACACTGGACTCGACCCCCATCATCAACAAATGCAAAACTGTGTAGGATGCACACAGCGACCGGCCTCAGAGGACGGGCGACACGCAGCCCGGGACTGAGGTGCGGGAACCAGCTGGGACGGAGCCGCACAGGAAGGGGCTCTGGAAACATGAACAGGGATCCAATCAGCCAAGTCCCCAGCTGAGGGCGTGTGGGGCCACGCTCCAGGGAGCATGAGCTGAATGAAGGTGCTCGTGGACGTTCCGCGCAGCAGGAGGCAGAGGGTCCCGGCACCCAGACCAGAAAGACTTTGGGCTTTCAACAGAGTCACCACAAAGGCCACCCCATGAGGGCAGGGCTACAGGAGGCCAGAATAAGTGTTTCTCTAGACATGCCCTAACAGAGCTTGAAAACAGGCCTCAAAAGGATCTACAGAACCAACAGCAAATTAACTGCCTTCCAGAACAAAACACAATACCCTAAGGGAGGTCAACAGAATGGAGGTTTTCAAGAAAATTGATAAATATCCCAGCTAGACTAAACAAAAGAGTGGAGACGATGGGGAAGGGTTATAACCTGCAATATCAGAAACGAAAGGGGACATTAGCACAGAGCCCACCAGCATCAAAAGGTAACGAGGGACCACAATGAACAATGTAATGCCAGCTGAAAACGTAGATGAGACAGACAAGCGCTCTCACAAACACAAGTTACAAACACTGACAAAGAAAGTAGAAAACGTGAATTCACGACTAAAAGCCCGCCTACAAGGAAATGCCAGGTGTAGGGTAACGTATGGGTGAATTCTACCAAATAAACAGAGAAGAAATAACACCAATCTTACACATACTTTCAGAAAACAGAGGAGGAGGACCAGCCTAATGCTGCTGTCAAAATAAAGACATGAAAAGAAAAGAAAATTTTAAGGCCAATAACCTTCATGAAGATAGATACCGAACTCCATAACGAAACACTGACAAACTGGATTCAGCAACATATCAAAAGGATGATACACCATCACCAAGAGGGCTCCTCCGGAACACAAACTCAGCCAACATTTGAAAATCAGTCTACGTAATTCACCACAGTAATGAAATAAAGGAGAAAAAAATATGACTATCTCTATTAGATGCAGAAACAATACATGGCAAAATATTCATGCACACTCTCAGCAAACCAGGAGTAGAAGGGAATGTTCTTGGCTGATAAAGGGCATCTACAAAAAAATCTAAAGCTGACATCAAATGTTCAGTTGAAAAACCAAACATGTTCTCCCAAGGTCAGGAACAAGGAAAGGACTCCCACCACTTCTATTCAGCACTGTACTGGTGGTCTTGGCCACTGCAGTGAGGCAAGAAAAAGATATAAAGGCATAGATACTGGACAGGAAAGGGTAGTCTTTCTTGGCAGGTAACATGGTTAAGTAGACAGAACAGTGTAAGGGAACTGCAGCCTGTCTGCCAGAGCCAGTAAGTAAACTTAGCAACACCACACAAAACAAGGTCAATACAAAAGCTAATTTTAACTCTACATAACAGCAACAAACAAGTGGAAATACAATTTATGAAGCTGCTATTTACAAAAGAATTTTCTTAATTTAG
>NW_007729492.1:120648-123690 GCF_000696425.1 Galeopterus variegatus
GGAGCGCCGCCACACTCCCAAGCGCCGCACTCTACCGAGTGCGCCACCGGGCCGGCCCAATTTAGAAAGATTTTAACAAAAAGTGTACAAAACTTCTTACCGTGGTATTGGACTAGAAGATTCAATATTGTTAAGATTTTGATTTTCCCAATTCGACACAGATTCAGCACAATCCTATCAAAATCCCAGCACTTTTTAAGAAACTAACGAGAGAATTTTGAAATGCATACGGAAATGCAGAGGATTTGCAGTAACAAACCATCCCTGCAAAAGAAGAGCCAAAGTAGAGGACTCACACTGACTCAAGACTCACCTTAAAGATGCAGTATCCAAAACCCTGTGCTGCTGATACCAGTATAAACAGATGAATAGAAAAAAGTTCAGAAATAGATCTACACTTACGTGGTCAACTACTTCAACAAAGGTGTGAATTCAATGGGAAAGGAACGTGTTTTTATAATCAGTGCTGAGAAAACCAAATATCCGTATGGGGGAAAAACCCTCAACCCCTACCCTCAAACCCAGAGGGACTGGAGACCAGACCACAAAAGCAGCACTGCAGTGCTTCTGCAGCGAAGCACAGGACAGTGTCTCTGCCAGGCTCGAGTAGGTAAGGTTTTCTTAGGACATAAAGAGCACTAACCGGGTCCGGCCCGGTGGCACACTGCTACAGTGCGCCGCTTGGGAGCGCGGCGGCCCTCCCGCCAAGGGTTCAGATCCCACATACAGACCGGCCGCTCACTGGCTGAGCGAGGTGCGGGCGCAACACTGAGGGTTGCGATCCTGTTGCTGGTCCCGGTCCGGTACGGGCACGACACTGAGGGTTGCAATCCGTTGCCAGTCACGAAAAAAAAAAAATAAAGAAAAAATAAATAAATAAATAAATAAAATAAAGAGCACTAACCAAAAAGAAAAAATTAGTGAGACATATTTCTTCGAAATTTAAACACACACACACACACACACACACACTTCTATTCAAAATACTGTTAAGAAAAGTGAACAGGCAAGCAAGGCACAGACAGCATAGATCTGACAAAAAGTCTTCTGTCTGTACTACATACAGCAGTCCCACAACTCAATAATAGAAAAGACAACCCAGGGGCCAGCCCGGTGGCGCACTGCTACAGTGCACTGCTTGGGAGCGCAGCGGCTCTCCAGCCGAGGGTTCGGATCCCACATACAGACCGGTTCCCGCTCACTGGCTGAGCGAGGTGCGGACGCAACACCGAGGGTTGCAATCCCGTTGCCGGTCCCGGTCCGGTACAGGCGCGACACTGAGGGTTGCGATCCATGGCCGGTCACAGAAAAAAAAGAAAAAGAAAAAAAAGAAAAGACAACCCAATTTTTTATTTATTTATTTTTTGGCAGCAGGTCAGTGTGGGGATCCTAACCCTCAACCTTGGTGTTACAACACCGTGCTCTGACCAACCAAGCCAACTGGCCGGCCCCACCCAATTTTTAAGAAGGGCAGAAGGCTCAGACAGGCACTTTACAAAGAGACTTCTGACTGGCGGCAATGCGAGAGGGAGTGCGTGGCTCCGCTGGTTACTAGGCAATGACAGTCAGATCCACGGCCACCACTCCAGACCCACCACAGTGGCTGAAGCTAAACAGACTGAGAACCCAACCGCCAGTGAGGAGGCAGAGCACCAGGGCCTGACACACCACTGGTGGGTGTAGAAAACGGCACAACTTGGGTTGGCCAGTTAGCTCAGTTGGTCAGAGCATGGCCTTACAACGCCAAGGTCATGGGTTCAGATCTCCATACCAGCCAGCTGGCCAAAAACTAAAAATAAATAAATTAATTTTTTTTTTTAAAAAAAGGAAATGACACACAACTAGGTTGGAAATAGTTGGCAGTTTCTTATAGAGTTAAATATGCATCTAAGAACCAGTAACTCCACGGCAAAGTACTTACCCAAGAGAAACAAAAACACACATCCACATAAAGAGTCATACAAGAATATCTACGGCAGCCTTATCCACAACAGCCAAAAACTGGAAACAACCCAAAAGCCCATGAACAGCACAATGCAGGACAAAACACCACAGACATCAGGGCCACCCCTGGGCCGGGGGCACTGAAACACGGGCCCAAAAGCCAGACGGAGTAGCGAGGACTGGAGGCCGGCTGCACGCTCGGCCTCGTCCACTGGGACAGAGGAGAGCTAAGCAATGTCAGAGCTGGGCTCTTGTGCTGGCCTGCAGGAGCTGGAAAGAAGAAAGCCCAGGGCTGGCGGATGCTTTCACCACTCAAGTTTTAATCTCCTTCCCTTCAACTACTCCACCACCCTGGGATAGAGCAGTTATGCAAACCACTGACTTTCTCCACAGTTTACTGACTGTGCTTCCCCTTTTCAGAAATATGTTCTTAAAATGGTCTAAAATAAAATGAGACTATAGAAATGTAACAAGCCCCCAGGAACTTCTTTCTAGGAGTATATCTATTCATCAAATGGTCCTGCCAGCCTGGCTGTCCCCTCCCCTAAGACACTTTAAAGCTACATGAGGTGAAAAATATTCTCTGATTTGAATCCTTGATATCTTGATGGCCAAAAGATTAAGCTTTCAAGAATTATCATTTTAATGAATCAAAGACCTAAATGTAAGAGCTGAAACTATAAAAGTCTTAGAAGAAAATGTAGGTGTAAATCTTCATGACTTTGGCAACAAATATGACCCCAAAAGTGCAAGCAGCCAAAGAAAAAATAAATTGGACTTTATCAAAATTAAAACTTTTATACTTCAGAGGACACCATCTTTCAAGAAAGTGAGAAGACAAAACACAGAATGGGAAAAAACATTTGCAAGTCATATATCTGATAAGGGTTTAGTGTCCAGAATATACAAAGAACTCTCATAGCATAAAAGAAAAAAGGCAAATAACCCTATTAAAAAGGGGCAAAAGATTTAAATAGGTATTTCTCCAGAGAAGACATACAAATGGCCACATAAACACATGAAAAGATGTTTGACATCATTATTCATCAGAGAAGTGCAAATAAAAATCACAACAGGATACTACTTCACACCCACTAG
>NW_007729492.1:124063-125626 GCF_000696425.1 Galeopterus variegatus
GGGGCAAAAGATTTAAATAGGTATTTCTCCAGAGAAGACATACAAATGGCCACATAAACACAGGAAAAGATGTTTGACATCATTATTCATCAGAGAAGTGCAAATAAAAATCACAACAGGATACTACTTCACACCCACTAGAATGGCTTTAATGGAAAAACAAACACAAAAAACTCAAAGTAACAAGCGTTGGTGGAGATGTGGAGAGACTGGAACCCTCGTGCGTTACTGGTGAGGTGTAAGATGGTGCAGCCACTGTGGAAAGCAGTTTGGCATTTCCTCAAAAGCTGAACATACAGTTATCAGATGACCCAGCAATTCCATTACTGGGTGTATACCAGAGGACTGACAACATATGTCCTCACAAAAACTTGTACATGAGTGTTAACAGCAACAATATTCATAATAGTAAAAATGCGGGAACAACCTAAGTCTCCATCAACTGATGAAGGTGTAAACAAAATGTGGCAGATCCGTGCAATGGATCACAGCTGTTCCTCAACCTATGATGGGATTACGTCCTGATAAACCCATTGTAAACTGAAAATACCGTAAGCACAGAAAGCATTGAATATACCTGACCTACTGAACACCACAGCTTAGCCTCACCTGCCTTAAACATGCTCAGCTGGGCAAAATCATGTGGCAACACAGTGCACTGCAGAGCACCGGTTGTCGACCTTCCTGACTGTGTGGCAGCTGGGGGCTGCCGTTATGTACCATATTTTGCTAGCCTGAGAAAGGATCAAAATTCAAAATTTGAAGCGCAGTTTCTACCGGATGCATTTTGCACCATCGTAAAGTCGAAAAATCATAAGTCAAACCATCATAAGTTGGGGGTTGTTACTCAGCCATAAAAAGGAGTGAAATACTGATTCATCCTACAACATGAATAAACATGCTAAAAACATTAAGCTCAGTGAAAGAAGCTAGACACAGAAGATCACATATTGTACGATCCGATCCCATTTAAGTAAAATGTCCAGGACAGGCAAGTCGGTGGAGTCAGAAAGTAGATTAGTAGTCTCCAGAAGATCAGGGGAGGGAGGAAACTGGGAACGACTGTTAACAAGTACAAGGTTTCCTTTTGGGGTGATGGAAATGTTGTGGAATTAGGTTGGGGAGATGGTCACAAAATGTTGCAAATACACTAAAAACCACTGAATTGTACACTTTAAACCTATGAATTGTATGCTATGTGAATTTTATCTAAATAAAAAAAGAATTATGATTTTTGCTTTGGAATTAAATAAAATTCTTTTAGCAACCCCCTAAAAAACAAAAACAAAACAAAACACGAAAACACCACAGACATAGCCTCTGATGAAAACAAACCTGCCTCCTAGGAGGGGTAGTGGCAGGGAAGGTGCATGGTGAATTTTCTGGGGTCGAGTGTGGCTCCAGGGGTGCTCACGCTCACCAAATTCATCTAACCAGACACTCAAGATCTGTGCACTTCAGTATTTGTCAAATATATGCCAAACTAGAAGTTTTTAAAAAGGAAGAAACAGGGCTGGCCCGTGGCTCACTCGGGAGAGTGCGGTGCTGATAACACCAAGGCCA
>NW_007729492.1:126062-130284 GCF_000696425.1 Galeopterus variegatus
AAAGAAAAAAGAAAAAAAGACTTGAAACTACCTATTGAAAAGGCACATGTCAAACCAGAACAACCCATTCTGGCGAAATTACTGGACTCAGGACAATGAAAAAGTCCTTTGACAAGAAGACTAGTTTACATATGAGGGAAAGAAGTTATATTTTCATTAGACTTGGGTAATGATGCTTTACACAAGAAGGCTATTTGTTTTGAACCGCATGTGTGCCCCCTCCCAAATTCGTATGTTGGAGCTCTAACCCCCAATGTGAGGGTATCTGAAGATAGAGCCTCACTAGATGAGGTCACAGGGTGAGGCCTTCATGATGGGACTATCATCCTCACAGGAGGAAGATTCTAGGCTGTGGTCACAGTAGCTGGTAACAACACAGAAAGACAAGCAGATATTACACACTGCCTACTGGACATACACCACCAACAATGGGATTATCTTGCTTCCAAATAAAAAGAACCTGAATGTGATCAAATGTCTAGATCTAGCTGCCAATTTACAGGAAAGACAGAGGAACATACGAAACACCATCATAAGAATGCAATTAGCAAAATCCAGACACTGGGAAATATCACAGGAAAAGCAACCTGGTTTCATCAACAAAATAACTGGAAGTGTAAGAAAATAGCTTAAGTGATTTATTTTGAAGAACAGCTTAATAAAAGTTGGTTAACTAGCTTGCAGATGTGGCAATCCCAGAAAGTACACTCTCCCAAAAATGACTTCTCAAGATGGCGCTGATCATCAGCCCTTTGTTCTTTTTTTTCCTGGTTCTTCTCCTTCCTCAGGACATTTGGCAGGCCTTTTTTGTGGGCTTGTCCTGAGCCTACACCTTTCTATCAGACAAGAAAATGCCTTACAAGGAAATAACAAAACTTAGGCGAGGTCTGGGAAGACTGTGCACCCCATAGTACTCAGCCAATGAGGAACTGGGGGAGGGACTTGTGCACTAGGGAATAAATTGCTTGCTGTAAACTTTTTGGGTGTGCCTGACCATCAGACACCCAATCTTGCAAGACCGCCATTAAAGTCTCCCTTCGCTGTACCTCGTGTCTCTGTCTCCATTCTTTGGCATTGAACAGGTGAGGGCATTTTTCACAGAAGGAAGAAAATAAACATGAATGGGCAGGGATGCATGGACGAGAGACCTGACCAAACAGGCCTACAGTCCAGTCATAGCAGTGAGCAAGGCCGATGTCTGGCCGGAAGTCACACTAAGTCACCGAAGAAATTGTCACTAGCAGGGGGCCTCGATTTCTGCACTGTTTTTGCAACTTCTTGTGAGTTTATAATTATTTCAAAATATAAAGTTCAAAAAGAGAGAATGACAAAACCTGCCAACCCTGCAATGTGTGAACCTCACTTGAATCCACATCCAAACACACACTAAAAACAAGCTGTGAGAAACTGGAGAAACAAAAACACAACGAGATGCATGACGTTACTAAGAGACCACTACTTTTGGAATGATCGTGAGCCATCTTAGCTTTAAGAAAAAGAACCCGTCCCTTAGAGACATACAGAAATATTTACAGATGGAATGACACACATCCAGAATTTGCTTCAAGATAACTTGGGTGATGGGGGTGAAGTGACAATTGTGTCGGGTGTGAGCTTGAACATGCAGCTTCAAGCAAGCACACCCACTAAAAGCATCCACCCTCACTTACAATACACTCTTTTAAAATCAGGGCCTATCAGAGAAACAGAGCACAGAATTTCTTTAAGGAGAAGCTTCCCCTTGAATCCCCACATCTGACCATATCTGGTCAGCAACTTCCCTTCAGTTCTCTTGGGTTCTCTTTACGCAGCCAGAGCTACCTAGGCTTGATGATTTACATTCAAGCCCTGAGACACACACCTGGCCAGCAACAATGAAAGCACTGTGATGTGGGACATAATGTAAACATGAGATCTGTCCTCAATGACTGAGGTAGGAGCAGCTCTTCCAGATTCACAAAGCTCTCATGTGTGTATGGAATGTACACATGCTCCGCCCCAGGGGGGCACAGCTACACCTATCTGAGACACACACCTGGCCAGCAACAATGAAAGCACTGTGATGTGGGACATAATGTAAACATGTGATCTGTCCTCAATGACTGAGGTAGGAGCAGCTCTTCCAGATTCACAAAGCTCTCATGTGTGTATGGAATGTACACATGCTCTGCCCCAGGGGGGCACAGCTACACCTATGACACCACCCCCATTCACAGCGTCCCTGAGTGGCTCACCCATGTGTCCTTCTCTGCGGGTGCCCATGGCCAGCTCTCAGGAGAAGAGAGCTGACAGTCATCCTGTGGAATCCCACCCAGTGACCCTATGCAGAATCCAAACCAGTCACTCCTCCTCCCGCCTGAGAAACCAGGCAGCTGGGAACAGCAAAGGCAAAATTCAAACCCAGGAGAGCTGGCCCAGAGTCCTTGTGACCTCACAACACTCCTCCTGTCTGTGCTACTGCACACACAGAACCTGGTGGCTAAGAAGGCTGACCAGATGCTTCCTCTGGATGGAAAACCAAACCCTGGCAGCGTGTATAACCCATTCACAACCACCCCCGCTTGAAGCTTCCGGCAAGGACCGCTGAGGAGGGTCACTAGCCCTCAGGCTTGCTGTTGATACTGACAGCAACCACTGTTGGCCAACCCTCACTGCCCTCCCTTCTCCAGGGCTTCTGCTGGGGTGGGGTTGGGGTGCAGAGGAGGGCTCTGTGGACACGCATACAGGGCACACAGGGCACGCAGGCAGGTCACTCACTTCCCGATCCAGCAAGCAAATGGTATGCTCCACAGCACTGATGCAACTGGCACTCCCAACAAAACCCAGGCAATGAGAACATTCCAAAGTATGTGTCTATTTTAAAAAGAAAGTCTAAGTTATAATGACTACTTATAACTGTAACAGTTCCTTTAAAATTACATGAAATTGCCAGGCAGGGAAGCTGTGCTTAACCGTTCCGACCCCTTACTTGAGACGCGCATCATTTTCTGCAGCAGTGAGAGGCTCGCCCTGCACCTTCTGCACTCCCCAACCGTCTGCTACCCCTGCTGCTGAGGGTCTTCCCTGTCCTGCCCAGACAGCCCCAGTCTTCGGTGTGTCTCAAGAAAGTACTGGAGAGACATGCTCCCTCCCCTTGGGGGTCTCCGCAGGGTCCTGCCCTCAAGGCAGCACTGCCCAGAACTGCAGGCAGAGCAGTGGCCCATGTGGGAGCACCAGCTCCAGGCAGTTTGATCACTTGAGGGACAGCTGGAGACACAGCCAGCATCTTGGCGGGACAGTTGCAAGGAGCAAGGTGCGTGCAGCTGCATCCGACTGACCTGGACCTGCCACATGAGGAGCACACAGAAATAGGCCCCTCTGTGTGCCAGGAGCTAGCTTTCCTCTGCGTGCCAGGAGCTAGCTTTCCTCTGCAGTCCCCATCACTTCCACACGTTAAAGAAAGCAAAACACCGTACGGTTTGGGAAACAAAAGCAATGGCAAAACCGAGAAGTCCTCAAAACAACACTTCCAGTGGAGATGCCCACTCCCAAGCAAGATGCAGCAACATGAACCGGATTTCACCTCCCATGACAAACTACTAGACAAAATATGTGACATGACGGTTTTCAGGGTACTGGGTGGACATCAAGCAATAGAGGACAGCTATCCCCGTGAAACAGGGACAAGCAAGGGCCCCCACCTACCCAGCCCCTGCCCAATGGCATCTGCACAGTGAGGGGCCCACGCAGTCTAGCAGGCTCCTGGGTCGAGGAGACAAGCTGGGGATCAGGGGAGGGCACAGCAGCCAGAGATCCCGGGGTCCTGGGAGCATCCGAGTGGAGCAAGCTGCTGAGTGCCCGAGTTCTTGGCTGAGCAAGCCCAGGCATGCATGTCAGAGACTGCAAACAGCACCTCCCCCACGAGCCAGAAAGGAAAACCCAAAACTCGCAGACGTCAGGCAAGGGCTGGCTCAAAAAGGTTCTGCATCAGTAGTGAGAAAACCTTGCCGCCTACATGAACCACCACCACGATCCCACCAAAGAACGAAGGCAGAAGCTGAAAGGGATGAACTCCCCAAAAGGAGCTTAAGTGAGTCCAAGAAAGTAAGCTCAAGAGTATCTGTATTCAGGGCCAGCCCGTGGCTCACTTGGGAGAGTGTGGTGCTAACACCACAGCCATGAGTTCGGATCCCTATATAGGGGTGGCCAGTTAGCTCACTTGGGAGAGTGTGGTGCTGACAAC
>NW_007729492.1:130856-145097 GCF_000696425.1 Galeopterus variegatus
GGATCCGAACCCTCGGCAGGAGCTCCACCGCACTCCCAAACGGCGCACTGTAGCAGTGTGCCACCGGGCCGGCCCTAAAACCTCATTTTAATGGTATTTCATCTGTCCCGAAAGCTGGTGGAAGCACTGGACATGTTCCAGAGATGAGAAAGATTTTTCAAAGACCCACCTTGAACTTCTAGACATAGGAACTAAAATATCTAAGATAAAAAAAATACACTGCACAGGAATAATGCAGATTGAACACTGCAAAAGCAAAAATTAGTGAACGTGAAGATGCAACCATGGAAGTTTTCCAAAGTGAAACGCAGAAGAAAAGAGACTAAAAAAATGAACAGACTGTCAGTGAGCTCAAGCTGACTAATGAGGACACTTGGAGGACACACCACAGGTTCAGAAAACAGAACCACTCTTAAAATACGCATCAGCTAAATGACTTGTATCTAAAGTATACAATGACCTCTTACAACTCAGTAACAAGACAAATAACCCAATAAAAACTGTACAAAAGATTGAACAGATACTTCACCAAAGACAACATGATTAGCAAAATAAGCACATGAAAATACGCTCAACATTAGCCATTAGTAAAATGCCAAATAAACCACAGTGAGATACAACAAACCTATCAGAATGGCTAAGATTAAAGAGACGAATCTCGCCACATGCTGACCGAGATGCAGAGAAACGGGATACTCCGCACTGCTGGTGGGAATGCAAAATGGTACAATCACTTCAGAAGGCAACTTGGCCATTTCTTAAAATATTAAGCATATGCCTGTGTGCCTGTCATGTGACTCAGGCACTGCTAGCTATTTAATAAAGAAAACAGAGAGCACATGTTTATACAAAATGTCCACAGCAGCTGGATCCATAAGAGTCAAAAAATGGAAACAACCCATAAGCCCATCAGCAGGTAAATGAACAGACTGTGTTCTGCCGGCACCACAAAACACTACTCAACCACAAACAGAACCACCTACAGACGCATGCAGCAACACGGACCAATCTCACGGTCATCACACTGAGTGAAAAACAAGTCCACACTTGGCCTTGGGCCAGAGCACGCAGAGCACAACGGTTTACCCAGGAGTGCCTGGGGCGCCGCTCTGAGCAGGCTGCCCTCTGTGCTCACCATGCACAGCCCGACCCAGGGTCGGCAAGTCCACAGTCTCAGCACTTGGCAAGTGTCAACTCTGCTGGGCCATGGGAAGAGGCAATCGGGGAAGGGCCCAGGAACTGGTGAGGCCTGAGGAGTGAGGGGCTCAGGCGGCAAGAAAGTGCAGGGGTCTGTGCACAGCAGAAAAGTCGAGAGTGCAGAAGAAAGCTGGGGAGGAACCTTTAAATTCCCGCCCAGATGGAGAGCAGTGTGGGGCAGGGCCGAGGTGAGGCAGTGAGGCTGAGGTCTGCATGGTGTCCGAGGCTCACGGAAATCACCTGGCAGGATTTCAGCAGGAAAACCAAGATCACACTGGCCTAGAGTGGTGTGCAGAAGGCACTGGAGGGCAGGTGGCAGCTTGGAGGTGGCGAATGGAGAGGCAGACAGATCCAGAGAGCCCCAGACAGGAGCCAGACACAGGCACAGGGCTCGGCTATCAGGGCTGCAGCCAGGCCCCTGACCCCTACCAGGATGTCCTAGATGACCACACCGTGCAGATGCCATCACCTACGCCATCACCTGCTCATCTCCACGCAGAAGCATCAAACCCTCACCTAGGCCCTGCCCCACCCTGGAGATGTATATGGGGCAGCCCTCCAGGCACCAGTCAGCTGAGAGATGGCACCAGACCACCCCTTTCCTCAGGCTCAACACTCAGCTCCCCAGGTGACCACACACACACAGCCAGCAGTCATCAGACATGAGGAGCAAACAAGCAGCACTGCAAAGGCCCAGAGGAGCCTGTAAAGCACTGCCATCAGCACACAGCTCCACCCTGAACAGGACCCCAACCCAGGGGCCAGACACCCCTCCTGCACACTCACACGCTGATGTCTGCAAGTGGCCTACAGTCTGAGGGCAACTTCACAACTGCCACAAGCTCCTGGAGGCCAGCTCCAGCCCATCAGGAGAGCACAGACAGTATGATAAAGCAGCATCTCAGTGCCCTGTGGCCAGCAATGCAAAGTGATGCACTCTCCAGAAGCACCCTGGAGAGTCCAACAAGCTGCCCTTTGTTTCCACCAACCAGCCCTGTGGCTCCTGGTCTGCGCTGGAAGGAACAGGGCCAGGACACCCTGGTCAGGGACTCACCTGGTCAGGGTGTAGGGACTGCCCCTCACAAGCCGCGTGCCTGGAGAGAACATTCTCAGGAGGAAGTCCAGAATGACCAGCTATAGTCTTCTGCTCAGCAAAAGGAAGCCCTGCTCGTTTGGCCTTTCTGGCCTACACAGCTCTCTCTCTCTCCCTCCTTCCCGAGTTCCCAAGAGCCCCACAGCCTGAAGCCTGTAAGAAACAAAGCACCTCCCCAGGCAGAGAGAGGCCAGAAAGAGGGGCTGCTCTGCCCGCCCGCTGCCCCGGGGCAGGGAGCTCCTGGAGGGAGGAGCAGAGGCCGGCTTGGGAATCTGGCTTCACCTGGCCCGCCCCTGGAGCCCGGGAGCCTGAAGGGGCAGGACTGTCCAGGTGGGGGCAGTCTTCCTTCTGCTGCCTCCACAGCTCCCACACCCTTTCTCTGCAGCCCATGGTGACTTACAGCCGACAAGTGGGCAGTCTACGGGCTGTGCTCTTCCAGCCAAGGAGAAGGTCAGCCCCTGGAGACGAGAAAGTCTGGGTTCCAGAAGGGCAGTTTGGCGGGCTCCCATGGCCTCCTCCATGGAACGGCTGCCAACAGCACCTGCATGCTGGGGCACTGGGGGACCCCCAGACTGCAGCTCCTGGCACCTGCCCTCTCCAGCTGCACACCCTCCCCCACCCCCGTGCTCCGACTATTACACAAACAGCACTGATAACACTGGGGGACAAAAGACAATTCCATGCGTGAATTCCACCAAGCAGCCCCCTTTAGAGACAACTCAACTGAGAACCAGAGAAGTGGAGGCAGCCAGAGTTGCCTGCTAGCTCAGCGGAGTCCAAGGCAACCGTGATGGTGCACTCTCGGGACTCCCAGAAGACCTCAGATCATGGGCTTCACACCTGCAGATCATGGGCTTCACACCACCTATGTTAAGAGGCATCTGCTGCACACAGCTCCTGGGCAAGACCAGATAGACTGCACTTCCCAGACAGACACCAACCCCAACCACAACCAGGGCTAATGAGGTGGGATGGAGCCCCTCTGTGGACCTGCCCTGAGCCAGAAACTGCAGCAGACATCTGGCATCAATGTCCCATCTCCCCTGCTCATAGAGGGAATGAGCTGAGCTGCACCAGGCGCCACCTGCATGCTGTCTTCTCCTGGGAGTGCCCTAACTTAACTGATCCAGGAGATGTGGGCTGCTGCCAGAACCCGTCTCTCCTCTCCTAGCTTCACGTCTTCCAGTCTTGCTAACTCCAATAAAAGAAGTCGGACGCCTACTCCGTGAGAGCTAGCTCCAGACATACCAAAAGGGGTCGCATGTGGAAAAGTGGAAGATCAACCCAGGAAGGCAAGCCCAAAACCACAATGATCTACATGTAAAATAGGCTGCCAAAGTACAGCCCATACCAGAAGAAAACAGATGAGCTTCATCAAAAGTAAAGCGTGTGCACTTCGAAAGACACCACTAAGAAAACAAACAGACGAACCACAGACTAGAAGAAAATATTCGCATATCATACAGCTGACAAGGGATTTATGTCACAGTAAAGGAAGAACTCTCAAAACCCAGCAATACGAAGACAAACAACGAGTTTTAAAAACGGGTGAAGGATTTTTAGTAGACAATTCCCCAAAGATAAAGAAATGGCTACAGAGCGCATGAGAAGATGCTGACCTCACTGGTCAGCAGGGAAATGTGCATTAGAACCACAGCAGGAGCCACCCATGCCCACCGGGATGGTCAGACTCAAAAAGACAATAGTAACAAGGGCCAGAGAGGAGCTAGGCAAACTGGAGCCCTCAAATGTTGCAGCGGGGGATGGACAGAGCCGCCTCAGAAGAAACGGTCCAGCATTTCCGAATCCAAACATTCATTTTGCGTGGGACCCAGCAATTCCACTCTGTTTCAAGATACCAGACACATGCGGAGGTAAAGGCAGCTTTATTCATGATCCTCCAATGCTGGAAACAGCCTAAATGACCATCAACAGAGAACAGATAAGCAGATCACACCTCATCTTTAAAAGAGACACTTCTCAGCAATAAAAACAAAGCACTGGGGCCGGCGGCCCGTAGCTCACTTGGGAGAGTGTGGTGCTGACAACACCAAGTCAAGAGTTAAGATCCCTTTACCGGGTCATCTTTTTTTTTTTTTTTTTTTTGTCCTTTTTGGGCCCCGTAGGGGGACCGCACCCCTTGGCTTGGTGTCACCCGCACCACGCTCAACCAGTGAGTATCTGTTTTTTGTGTCTGGCTTCTTTCACGTAGCACGATGCTTTTAAGATTTATCCTGGTGGTGGTGTGTGTATTTGTTTTTTTTTTTTTTTTTTTTTGTCCTTTTTGGGCCCCGTAGGGGGACCGCACCCCTTGGCTTGGTGTCACCCGCACCACGCTCAACCAGTGAGTATCTGTTTTTTGTGTCTGGCTTCTTTCACGTAGCACGATGCTTTTAAGATTTATCCTGGTGGTGGTGTGTGTATTTGTTTTTTTTTTTTTTTTTTTTTGTCCTTTTTGGGCCCCGTAGGGGGACCGCACCCCTTGGCTTGGTGTCACCCGCACCACGCTCAACCAGTGAGTATCTGTTTTTTGTGTCTGGCTTCTTTCACGTAGCACGATGCTTTTAAGATTTATCCTGGTGGTGGTGTGTGTATTTGTTTTTTTTTTTTTTTTTTTTTGTCCTTTTTGGGCCCCGTAGGGGGACCGCACCCCTTGGCTTGGTGTCACCCGCACCACGCTCAACCAGTGAGCGCACCGGCCATCCCTATATAGGATCCGAACCCACGGCGGGAGCGCTGCTGGGCTCCCAGCGCCGCACTCTCCCAAGTGCGCCATAGGGCCGGCCCACCGGGGCATCTTTAAAAAAAAAAAAAAAAAAACAAATACACACACCATCACCAGGATAAATCTTAAAAGCATCGTGCTAAGTGAAAGAAGCCAGACACAAAAAACAGATACTCATTACATTTACACAGAATGCTAACGAAAACAGAATGACAGTGCTAGAAGCTACTGGTGGTTGCTGCAGCACGGGGGTGTCACCTGGGGACAGTTCTGCATCACGACCGTGGTTGCACGGCTACATACATTTGTCAAAACACAGCAAAGTATATGCTTTCAAGTGGTGAACTTTGCTGAATGTAAATTTTACCTCTATAAAGCTGACAGCACCCCCACACACACACACATACACATACACACAACACCACACTCCAACGAGAAGGCAGGAACTCCAGCCACACGCACACCATGGGTCAATCTCACAGCCGCCGTGGTGAGCAAAAGAACTCACATGAGAGACAGCAACCACCGCAAGATTCTGTTCACATGAGTCCCAAAAAAAGGCAACACAAGGCACAGGTCTGGGCAGAAGGGTTCCAAGGGCCCAGCTGCAGCCAGTGTCATAGTTCTGTGACATGGTGTTCATGTGTGTCCATGTATAGGACTGCAGACACGAGCACTTGGAACCACATACACTCCCTGTGTTTCCCACAGCACCTAACATTCCAACGAGTAAAGAAGAAAGAGATGACAACTGTTTTTGTTTTTTTTTTTCCTTTTTGTCTTTTTTCGTGACCAGCAACGGATCGCAACCCTCAGTGTCGTGCCCGTACCGGACCGGGACCGGCAACGGGATCGCAACCCTCGGTGTTGCGCCCGCACCTCGCTCAGCCAGTGAGCGGCCGGTCTGTATGTGGGATCCGAACCCTCGGCGGGAGCGCTACCGCTCTCCCAAGCAGCGCACTGTAGCAGTGCACCACCGGGCCAGTGCCGAGATGACAACTGTTTGAGACGTTTAATGTTATGCTGGATGGTGGTTACAGTGTGTCTATTACGTTTTCTCAAGAGCTTGTGTGAGCTGTTTCACCGTGACTAAGAGCTTTGCTGCAAGGAACTGCAAGGGCCCCGTGCTGCTACTAGAAGGGCAAGTGTCCTCCACGCCTGAAAGGCGGTGCCACTCTGCCCCTCCCTCCTCAGGCCAGGGGCACCCGGGGACCTGTCCCTGCCCAGAGCTCCCATCACACCTGCTGGGGGAGCCACGTCCAGACACGCCAGCCGTTGCTGTGCCAGGCACATGCCCTGGAGTGTGGGAAGTCACCATTCCCACTGATGGGAATTTCCCAGGAACGAACCTAAGCAAAGCTGCTTCTGTTATCACGGACAGTCAGGAGCACCCAACATTGCAGCCGTCAACACCCACGTGAGGTCTCCACACTGACCTCACAGACAGGGAAAACTAGAGATGCCATGAAAATGAAAACCAGGCTGGCGTCCTGGAGAGAGCACTTGGGACACACTCGTCCGTCGGCAATGTAGCTCCACAGGGAAACATGGTCTAACTGTGAAGGGACTTCATTCAGGCAGCGAGAGCCTGCCCCCACATCCCAAAGTCCCCTTGCACAACAATAGAGGCCACTTCCACACCTCCCCTGTGTGGCTCCGGACCCTTCGCGCCTGACGCCCCCAGGAGGAAACAGATGCCTGAGGCATGAAAGGGAGCTCATTTCTACACACTTGGCCAGTGCAGTCCCACCTGCCAGAGCTCAGCCCCTGTGCAGACCAGGCTCTCAGCAGCCTCATCACAAGCCAGCGTGCACCTGCCCAGGAAGCAAGTCAGCTCCCATCCACGGGAGGCACTGTCTCCTGCCCCCCTGCACCCCAGGCAGCAGAGAAAAGAACAAGAAGTAATGGGCCCTGAAAGCCACCACTGCTCCCAGCAAGCTGGCCAACACCACTTCACACCACACAGGAACATCCGAAAGACAACCCTGCTTCCCTCAAACACTGACCTGAAGAAGGCAGGAACGGTGACGACCCCTCCTACTGGAGAGGCCTCCGTTCCACAGCTAAACAGCAGGCGCCAGTGTCCGACTGGGAGCCAAACCGGTAGTGGCAATGCAGGCATGGAGAAAGGAGCCTCAGACAAAACCCCTTCCCCAGCACACACATACTGCAGGAAGTCCAGGAAGACCCTCCGCAGAGGAAGCAGGGAAGACAGGCAGGGCCAGGCAGAAGAGAGCCACCTGAACATTGGGGAGAAGGGGCAGGCTGCACCCCACAGCAGGGCAAGGGGCCAGAATTTTAGTACAAAAGCAAAGGCAGAGAAATGTACCACCACACCACCAAAACCATCCCATCTCAAGTTCAAGTCAAGCCACACTCCAAACAATTAAACAGCAGCTACTGGAGCCTGTCTAGTCATCCCACCTGGACACAGCCACCACTGACCACAGGAAGGCAGGGTGTCCTGGGCCCTCTGGCACCTCTTCCCTCCTGATGCCCCACCACTTGGGCCCAGCAAGGTGGCCGGCTGGGTGGAGGAGGGCTCATTTCCATGCTGAGAGATGTCTGACACAACAGCAGCACCCATGCACTGGGGAGTCAGAGAACGAGTTCCCACGCTCACCTGCACACAAGCCCATCCCAGGGGCCACAGACTTGGGGGTTAAAGCAAACCACTGCTCACTGTCCCCTGTGGACTCACAGGGCTTAGAAAAGCCACACTCACTCACAGTGGGCACAGGTGATACCCTGCCTTTCTGCCACTCTGCCCTCCCACCTCAGCTTCACCAAGCCAAGCAGGCCTTGAGCGCAGGTGGCCAGCATCCAGGCTGCCTATGGAACGGCCACAGTGGGCCCTCCCAAGCCGCCCCACCCTTACCCACTGAGCTGGTATAAAAACCTTGGCTTGCAAAATTTAGCCCAGACTCAGTCTCACAGGAGGAGGCTCAGAGCTCCACACAGGAAGGCGGCCATAGCATGTGAGAACCGAGCTCTCAACGGAGCAGATGTGGTCACAGGTTGACCGCCTACCCCAGTGAGAACTCCTGGACTCTGCGGCCCCTCCAGTCCTGGTCCACGTTACGTGCTGACACGAGGTGCTGCCACAGCCACCTTATTTGCAGGTACTCAAACAAAAACACTCGAAATCAATGGGGTTTTGTTTCTTTCATTTTTCAAAAAAAGGCGAGGGCCGGCCCAGTGGCGCACTGGAGAGTCCCGCCGAGGGTTCGGATCCCATGTGGAGACCGGTTCCCGCTCACTGGCTGAGAGCGCAGGCGCAACACCGAGGGTTGCGATCCCGTTACCGGTCAGTAAAAAAGACAAAAAGGGAAAAAAAAAAAAAAAAAGGTGAAATCTGGTGAGAAAAGGCCTTTCATCAGAGAAATGCCAGAAAGAAACAGAAGAGTGTTGTCACACTTTGGGGTCTGCAGAGATGGACATAACCCCCAAGAGAGGCATGGATGGTGCAGAATGTTCCTACCCACAGCTCCCCAGCCGAGGGTCGGCCTATGTGCTCCCCTCACAGCCCTGCAAATCACCTCTCCAGGAACACCAGCTGCCCCGGGTCTGGGGGAGAACACAGGGCCCCTCTTGAGGCCTTGACCCCTAGTGAACGTAACAAGCGCCGAGCTGCAGGGCAGCCTCCTGCACACATGCTCACAGTATGTCCCGTCACAGCCAAGACATACGTGGGCCCCAACATTAACAAGGGTGAATCAAAAATCACTGAACAGATGCCCCTGATTTGAGACCTTCAACAGAAAACACCCTGCTGGGCACAGTCCTCATACTGCTGTGGACGGTGGGCAAGGGCAGCCCCCAGGCCTGATTCAGGTCTCTGTCCCTGGTGGTTCTGTAAAGGGGAAAAAGAGGGCAGCCACGGCAGGCCACGTGGCAGGTCGCATGGAAGAGACAAAGGGGCCCTGGCCCTCCACCAGCTGTCCTGGGTGAGAGGGCACCTGTATTGGGAAATGCTGTTTTGGTCTGTGAAGTGGGAAGGAAGGCGTCAGATGTGGGAGTAGCCTACATTCCAAGAGTGACAGAAAGTGAGAGGCAGAACCAGAGTGGCGGCCACAGCCATACCTCAGATTCGTCAGGGGCGGCCCACACGCTCAGCACAGAGCGCCTGTGCAAAGGGTACCAATAGCAGTGATGTCTGCTGTCCCACCACGGGACAATGCCTGGCCTTGCGCCCCGTGGCCTCATGCATGGCACGTGGCCACCGGCGGCTGTAGTCTCAGTCTTCAGCCAGTGGGCTCCCTCCTGGGCCCACAATGCCAGGAGCCCCATCTCGCTCTGGCAACTTGAGGCCCCACGGTATCCGCACACACGCGCCACCTTGGAGCCCTGGCCCTTGCCCTTGCCCTGTCCTCAGCCCCCCGGCCCCCCATCGCTTCTGCAAGTCTCTGCCCAATATCACCTAGGAGGCTCCTTCCCCTTGTCCTGCTGGGGACAGAGGCCAGGGTCAGTACTGGCAGTGTATGCAAATAAGAAGATCTGCAAATCTATAAGAACGAGATGACACCCACCCAGATAAACAACAAAGGACGAGGAAAAAACCATCAGTAAGAGGGGAAAAATTTCCCCTTGTCCTGCTGGGGACAGAGGCCAGGGTCAGTACTGGCAGTGTATGCAAATAAGAACATCTGCAAATCTATAAGAACGAGATGACACCCACCCAGATAAACAACAAAGGACGAGGAAAAAACCATCAGTAAGAGGGGAAAAACTACCACTGGTAAACAAACATAAGAAAAGAAGACGGATTTCCCCAATTTGGAAGCAACTGAAGACAAGATGTGGCTGTCACCTTTCTCCAGGGACAGGCAGTGCTCGGCACTCCCCCCAAGGCTGCCCCACAGGACATTCTGAAATGCAGAACATGAGGACCTTTGACCAGAAACCCTCCTTCTAGAAGTTTATCACAAACATTCAACTAGAAAGACTAATTAGTGAGGGCGATGAAGGAAGCGTCACTTATGCAAACAACAGGCTGAAGACTGCCTACACACCTCCCAGCTTGCCCAACCAGCACGTCACCGCACAAGGGCCTCAAAGGCAAGGAAGAGCTGGACACACCACACAGCCTTGAGCACAGGGCTGCACTGGGACAACTGGAAGGAGAGCCCCGCAACCACCTGACCTTCTTTACCTGTTCATGAATTATTGGAATTTTCCATATGAAAATACATCATCACCATAATCAGAAGATAAAAACTATTTTCTAGTTTCCAAATTTTCAGTGTTCTTGTTTCTATAATTGAAAAAAAATTACTACCTATGTAACATAGATTTTTTAAAATCATATATAGCAAAACATCTGGCAGTTTCCTAAAAGTTAAACATACATTCACCATACCACACAACAGCTCCCTTCCCATTTACCTGAGAGAAATGACAACCCGTGTCCACCTGAGACTTGTCAGCAAGTGATCAAACACTGGACAGCCCAACGTCCACATCAGGGGAATGGAGACAGCGTCATGGCATCCACACAATGGCTGTGCCCGGCAACCAGGAGGAGCCAGCCACCGCCACACACAACGGCACACGCCGCACACGAGCCGAGCAGCCAGACACAGAACACACACAGAGCGCATCCTAGAGCAGACACCACTACCATCCCTGAGAGCAGAAGAGCCACTGCCAGGGGTGGGGCTGGTGAGGAGGTCACAAGGGACCTCGTCAGAGGGACAAATGTTGCAGGTGCTGCTTGCACAAAACTACACATTTGTCAGAACTCAATAAATTGTACACTTGAAGCTGGAGAATTTTATAGCACGTCAATACCTTAATACAGCTGATTATAAACACATGCATGCATGTACTTTTCCAATTCAATCTCAAAACTGCTGTGACAAGAGGACCAGGCCCATCAGGTGAGCTCACGGGGGTCTGTACGCCCCCTGTCCAGATGACTGATGTTATCAGAACTCGTTTCACAACGGAATAAAGGATCACGAGTGAGTTTCCTCCACTTTCCACGTTTCCCCTCAAAATTTCCTTTAAAAAAAAAAATAAGCCTTCCACGTGTAACAAGGAAAGAGGAAAGACCCTGGTGGAGCGACAAGAGCACATGAGCCTGCCTCCTGGACAGCCGTCAATAGGCATGTCTACTCAAATCAAACAGACAACACTGGACGTGGCTTTTCTAAAAACTGAAATCAGGGCACAATCCACCAGGAAAATTTTAAATGTAAGGAAAGGCTCCTGTCAAGACGTGTGACGGATACGACCCCCCTGAAATAAGCCCTACAGGACCCTCAGTATTTTCCAGGAGGGCTCTCAACAGTGGCTGGGAAAGTCTCGTGTCTGGTTTTTCACTGCCAGGGCCGTCGGGCCTCCCTCTGCCCACATCCTCAGGCCCCTTCACGCCTCTGTGCAAAGGACCTCCTCTGACACGCCCTGAAAGTGGCTCACGGGAAGTAGCTCCCTTCTTCAGAACTTGCACACTAGAAGATATTGTTATTCTACCCTCACACGACTGATGGATTGGCTGCTACTGAAGTCTACATTGGAAATCCTTTTCTGACAGTATTTTGGAGACAATTTTTTAGTTTCCAGGTTGGAATTTGTATTCTGATCCTTAGTGTGTTGGAGATGACCTGGTTTTTTGTTTTTTATTTTTCTTTCTGGAAGCTTTTAGAATACTTTCTTTATGCCTGGTGTTCTGAAATATCACAATTGTGTTTCCTGATGTGGGTCTTTTCACTCATTGTGTTCGACACTGGGTGAGCCTATTCAATCTGAAAACTCATTTCCTGTGATTCTGGAAAACTGTTGAGTTCCTTTAATAACTTCCTCCCTTCTGTTTCCTGTCCTTTCTGGAACTCCGCTCTGGTTGTGGAGCCTTCTGCCCTGATGCTCTGAGTTCTTATCTTTGTACCGCTAGGTTCCATATCCAACTTTCTGCTCTACTTGCTGGGAAACGTGCCCATTTTTAACTTCTCTTCCTTTCATTGGATTTTTCACTTGCTATCCAGTTTTTAATTTCCAGGCACTGTTTGCAATGCTACAGATGTTTCTTCTTTGAGGCAGTCTGCGCTTACATTTCATGGCTGCTACCTAGTCTCTAAGACTCTGAGGAGACTAACGATAGCTCTGCTTCAGTTTGCCTCCTCCTCCTCTTTTTGTTCCGGTCTTTGTCTTTCACGTTCAGGCCTTCCTCAAAACATCTGGGGATCCTGGGCCCGCCCATATCACACGTGGGCACTGAGAGCTTGTTGACAGCTGTGTGCCCGGGTGGGCTGCCCAGGACAGGACCTGGCTCACAACAGGGAGTATGGGTGGGCCTGCTCCCTACTGTCAGCTCTGGAGGTCTTTTCTCTTGGCTGGTCAGACTCCCACTCTCCACCTGGAGGGCAGACCGCAGTGCACAGGTCCTGAGGACGACATGTGGAAGGGGCTGTGGGTGTACAACATCTTCAGTGCTTCTTCTGCATGAAGGCACCCCTGCGGCATTGCAGATGATGCTCTAGATACACTCTCCAGAGACTAAACCCCCAGACTCGGGTCAGACAGGAAGGAGGTGGGGGTGTCTAGCTGTTTCTTAAATGCACCTCCAGACCTCCAACTAGCTCTGCTGTCTTCAGCCCCCTGCTGGTCCAGACCTGGGCTTTCTTGAGTCTGCATTCGAGGACGCCATCGCCAGCTCTCCAACTTCCAACACATGCCTGGTGTCATTTCCTCTCTATTCCTTGGTGCTTCTGCCTGTCCAGAACTGCCTTAGCTCTTACCTCAGAGGGTCGGGGAGGGAGCAGGCTCAGTGCAGAAGTTCAGTCCCCTCTCTCCAGCCAGAAGCTCCATTCATGAGCTCTGTGAGCGGGGTTTCAGTGAGGCAGAAAGAACTTAGGGATCTGGGTGCAGGCAGACGGCTCCGCTCCCCTTCCATCCCGGGCCTCTGAGCTTCTCTTTCCCAGCAGCCCCACACACTCAACCCACAACCGTGTCTCTACCGCACAACAGTTAGGGAATCTGGTCAGCAGACAGGATCAGCCAGGCTGCCGCTCCACATCCAGCGCCCTCACATGAGCACACAGAGCCCAGACAGATGTCTGTTGGAGTCAGCAGGACTTCCCATCCCAGCTCAGGTGGACTTAGGGGCCCCCAGAGGAAACCTGCCCTGTACTACCCAGACAGCAAACAGTCCCCAGCAGCGCCCTCACATGAGCACACAGAGCCCAGACAGATGTCTGTTGGAGTCAGCAGGACTTCCTATCCCAGCTCAGGTGGACTTAGGGGCCCCCAGAGGAAACCTGCCCTGTACTACCCAGACAGCAAACAGTCCCCACAGAGAGCCCCTAGACTCCATCCCTGCCCCCTGGCTGGCCCAACACCACCAAGTGCCAGCCAAGTCAAGAAGCCATAGTGGTGACCCAGACCCGAAGGTTGGTGAGTCCCACCCTATCCCAGGCCACAGCCACGCCCCAAGTCCTGGCCCACGGCTGCTAATTCAGTGCTTTGTCCTTGCACATGCATGAAGGATACAGCAAACTCAGGACATGAGGGCCATGAGGCACACACATCGCTCAGAGGGAGAGACTCTGAAAAGCTGGGACACATGCCCGCCTGGCCTTTGCAGGACACCCCACCCACAGCCCCAGCCGGGGCGAAATGATGGACTCCAGAGCAGGCTTGTGTGGTTCAGAAAGCTCCTGCCTGTCTGTCTGTGGTGGACTGCTGCAGGGTGTCCCTGACCCTGGCAGCATCCTGGGCCCAGGCCCCCAGGGCATCATGCTAGAGTGGGCAGTGGTGGACATAACCTTCAACAGGGTTGCCATCCTCACAGGGGACATTGAAAAGGACAGTTGGCCCTCCACATCTGTGAGTTCCACATCCCCAGATTCAACAACATTCAGGAAAAAACTACATCTATACTGAACATGTACAGACTTTTTTTCCCTCATTATCCCCTAAACAGTACAGTGTAACAACTATTTACATAGCATTTACTTTGTATTAAGCACTATAAGTAACCTAGAAATGACTGAAAGCATACAGCAGGATGTCATAGGTTATACACAAATACTATTCCATTTTATACCAAGGACTTGAGTAGGGGAGTCCTGGAACCAATCCCCCAGAGACACCAAGGGACGACTATAAATACTTAACTCAAAGTTAAACATGGGGCAGGGCCGGCCCGGTGGCGCACTGGAGAGTGCGCCACTTGGGAGCGCAGCGGCGCTCCCGCCGAGGGTTCGGATCCCATGTGGTGACCGGTTCC
>NW_007729492.1:146037-158854 GCF_000696425.1 Galeopterus variegatus
GTGACCGGTTCCCGCTCACTGGCTGAGCGTGGTGCGGGCGCGACACCGAGGGTTGCGATCCCGTTACCGGCCAGTAAAAAAGACAAAAAGGAAAAAAAAAAAAAAAAAGTTAAACATGGGGCAAAATTCAGACCTCCAGGAGAGACACCAAACACCAACACCCACCATGAGCTGGGCAGGGAGCCAGGGACGGACACATCTGCTCTCCAGAGCTCAGTGGAGAGCCAAACAGGCACCAGCGGACAGTTCCCAAGGGCCATCCCTGAAACCCCCTAAACAAAAACTCATCGAGGGAAGAGGGCATAAAATAAACGAGGCCAGAAGTGGTCCAACTAAGACAATGTAACACCTTTTTTCACCTGCCAAACTGTCAGAAATGGAAACACTGATGCCACCTGGCACTGGCACAAGTGGACGTACATGCATACGCTATGCACTGCATAGTCCTGGCCATCCTGCACCAGGCCTCTGGTGAGTTCCAGCCACATGGAGCCTTCCCACGTCGGGGGGTAAGTGATTCCACATAAAGGGGGTTGCTCCACGCAGTCAGGCTCCAGAATGGGCCACCTCAGTGCTGCAGATGACATCTGCAAGCTCTTCATCAGGGGCCACTGCTGGCCCAGCAAGCAGAGGCAGGATGCCTCGCAGTCGGCAGCGCCCCCTGGTGGACACAGACTCAGCAGCACACAGCTGCAGTGCTGGTCCTCATCCCAGAGTCCTTCCCATGGCGGTCTGGGTGGTTCCCCATGGGTGGCACTGGCCAGCCCATGTGCTCTGCGCCCACACTCCTCCCTGGCTGCCCAGGCACTGGAGACAGCGGGCGACCTCCTGCATTGCTCCTTGATTCTTGATGACCTCCTTAATTCTCACTCCTCTGTGATACCCGAGTCCACAAGGGAAGACGCCACGGACACCAGGCAAAGAGCAGGGCGTGCCCAAGGGAGCCAGCGTGCGTGGACAGAGGTGGGCCCTGCCGCATCTCCCTGGCCAGACAGGTGCCCTCCCAACAATCCTAGCACCTGCCAGCACCAGGATCTCCTACCCCAGAGCCTGACTCTGCAAAGCGCTGTCTTCTCTCACTGGCTCCACCTCCTCGCCTTCCACCCGTCCCTCCCACACCCACTATGCCACAAAACAGCTCTTGCTGAAGCCACCCTCAGCCCCTTCTTAAACCCAATCCCATAAGCGCAGGGGCACGTATTGCAACTGAGCCTGCAGGCCTCCCCATGGCCATGCCCCCTCCGAACCTCCTTCCACCTCCAGGTGGGCAGCTGGGCACTCGAGATACACAGTCCGACGCTGTTCTACTGTTTTTGGTAATCGTGTTGTGGGGGTGGTGTTCATATTACCGTGCCGAGTCTTGGTGTGAATGTGGAATGGAGTAAGCAGGGAAGTACGTTGCTGTAGTGCATGGTGGGATGTGGATACAGGATAAAAAGCCCTGGGCCTGAACACAAACAGAGGGGAGAGTGAATCCCAGAGCCTGCGTCCCTCCATGCACACTCTGCTCACTGAAGAGGCCTGGCCAAAATGGCTGCCCCTCAGGGACACACACCCCTGCACCCGGAGTCTGGTCTCTGAAACCACTTCCCACAGCAAGACACCAGGACTCCTTGGAGAAAAGGTGGATCCCAGGTCTAGAGCAGCACGCATACAGGACAGCCCCGGAGAACACTGTCACCACAGAGAGCAGCAAAGCTGTCCAAGACCAACCAGGGCAAGAAACAAGGCCCAGGGGCCAGAGACGGCCCAGTGTGGCCACTGGCAAGGGTGACGGCCATGATGGACACAAAGACCAACACTGGTTAATCCATGACTCTTAAAGATCTTTACTTTGTGTAAGTGTGTATTTCTCTATTTATTTTACCCCCTAATGGTTGCTTTTAGAAAACAATACGGAGTCAATTCCTTCATCCTGAGAGCTGGTAAACAGAGGGAAAAAATCAAGCATTGGTCTTGAATTTCTTGGGGTAACCAAACTGCTAACAGGAGGAAGTTTCTCTTTGTAGTTTTCTAGTTAATAAGGAAGGAAAGAGAATGTCACAGCATCGTTTAGCAGAATCTAACAAATTCATGGATCTAGACAGAGCAATGCCAGACGGCGCCCCAAGAAGAGGGGCCGCCAGGTGTCACACGCCTCCTGAGGAAGCAGGCCACATGCCACATGTGGCCTCAGTCTTGCCAAGGCACCAGTGGACAGTAAGTACAGGGCAAGAGAAAAACATAAATGACACAGTCCACACACAACCTGGTTTCTTCCACAAAATACCACAAGGAAAGACAGGAAGAGGAGGGAACCTACAGCTGTCTCAACCAACTGGAACCTATGCAATTTACTTGGATCTCAATCCAAACAAATTGTTAGAAGGATAGAGGGATGGAGGGTGGGCAGAAAGATTTAAAAACTGAGTGAGAGAAAGGGAGGTGTGGAGGGAGGGAGGAGAGAAAAGCATGTGAGAAGGTGAGAGAGAGGCAGGGCAGACATTTATGGAGCCTTTATGGGAAAATGTGAACAATAACAGAATATTGACGATATTAAAGGATTTTTACTGTCATCCACAATGCCCTTGCCACAGCCCCCCCAAGTTTGCAACGATCTGTAGTAAGAAGCTTGGAAGATGCCCTCGGCGATGGCCCGGGCTCTGCATCCTGCTGCCATGGAGAGAAGCCGGGGAGGCGCAGCAGTGGAAGGGGAGGAGGCACAGGGAGGCCGAACTTCAGAGCCCTGCTCCACTCTGCCCAGAACACCTTGTCGCAGGTGCTCCCCACGCTCAGCCGCCTCCCGTCACTATCCATGAGCACTAGTCTCAGAGATGGGGCCACCACTGCTCCCTGCCTCCCACCTGCCTCCTCACAAGGACAAGCCCTTCCTAGCTTCCATCACCAACCTCCAGATGCCACAGGATGCCACACAGGGCATGGGTAAGTCACAGAGTGGCCGTGTCCCCCATATTTCCCAAAACCACAGCCAGACAGCATGTTTCCTGATGGGTGTATGTAGATGGTGCCAAATCTAGAAGAAACACCTCTGCCTCTGCAGCGACATGTGCACACCCAAGCAGACAAGGCCCAGCTGACAAAGCTGGCGACCAGGGAGGGAAGACGTGGTGGCCACAGTGGGCGTCAGAGAGCTCTGGGTCAGACCAGCCTGAGGCATGGCCTCCCAGTGGGCAGCTCACAGGGAAGCTTGTCTGCAGCTGACAGGGCCCACCTGAGTATCCAGAGCAGCGGGTCTGGGTGGGGCCTGAGAACATGCATTTCTGCCACGTTCCCAGGCGACACCACAGCTGGTGCCCACACTGCACCTAGGGGCTGCTGCCTTATAGCGTCGGGTACAGACCTGACCCCTGAGCCTCGGTTCCTGGCTCTCCCCAGGTGCCCAGTCCTCAGCAGCACAGAGCCCAACACACAGCACATCCCCATAAAGGGCAGTAGTGGGATACTCACCAGCCCTGGCAGCTGAACCAGCAAGTACCACACACCTGTCCTAAGATGGGGTCCCACGGCTCAGGGCAGAGGGGTGCATGGAGGTGTGAGTGGGTCCCTGGGGCTGGGGATGAGGAGGGAGGACAGGACAGGTCAGGAATGAGACACCACTCCCCCACCTGGGTAAAGAAGGAATCAGGAAAAGATAAGCCCAGGATGAGCCTTGTTCTTTCCACGCCAGCCCCTGACACGTGGGTGCTGGAGCTGCAGCACAGAGGGCCAGAGCCCAAGACTCCCAGCCGCACTGCCGCCACGTCACTCTGGATTTACACTTCAGAAGGTGAAGGGCGCACGCCTGCTCTCTTCTCGTCACCCAGAAAGGAGAGAACAAGACACAAGCAAATGAACACAGGGGTCCACTCCGACTGCAGGCGCATGGGCCCACAGGAAGGCTGCAGGCTCTGAGAAGGAAGGTTTCTGGCCAGGACAGAGAGGTATGTGATGGTGGACATGTGCTGAATGGAGCTGCCTCCAGTCGTCGCCACCACCAGAACCTGGCACGGTCCCTCACGCCACCTTGTGTGGACAGAGACTGGGCCATGTTAAAGGAGGGCCCAGGAGGAGGAGGTGCCACTGGAGCTGTCCTTCCATCAGTCTCCCTCTCGCCAGTGTCCTGACCACAGGGCAGTGTCCAGTCAGTGGGCACAAGCAGCACTGCAGGGAAGGGCCCAAGGTCCTGAGCTGCTCGCCAGGCTGCTAACAGGGCGAGAACCTCACCCACCATACCTACTACAGCCGCAGGTCCTTGTGCAAGGAGGTTGCCTTAAGGCCCCTGGACTCTAGTCACTCTCGGAAACCTCTGCAGTGGGCTGGTTTCCCCAAAAGCCATTTCCACAGCTCCTTACTCTCATTCACGAGGGATGCACAAAGAAGGCAACCTCAGGACACTCTCGCTAACGCCAGACCCGGGCACATGCTTTAGTCCAGCTACTGGAGGCCTGCTGGGGCCCCTCCCAGGCAGATGGACAGGCAGCCCTGTCCCGCCAGACACCCCAGGCCCTGCACAAGCTGCAGGCACATGAAAAGCCCCTCTGCCTCTTTGGGATGCTAGCCAGAAGCTGGGCAAAAGCAGCAGAGAGGGCATCGATGTCCCCTGTCAGGGGGGCTCTCCAAATCCACTGAGCACAGACCTGCTGGACGCCTGCCCCAGGCCAGCCCCATGAGATCCTAGGACACAGAACCCAAGAACAAACTGCCCTTGCCTCCCAGGGGAAGACCAGCAAGTGGAGCCAACGGAATGGGACACCAGGCATCGCAAGCAAATGCTGCAGTGGACAGAAACCCAGCACTGTGCAGGACAGCAGCGCAGGGCTGCAATGTGAGCCTGCGTCACCTTTGGGCTGTAGCCTGCGTCAACTTTGGGCTGTAGCCTCTGGCCACCCCAGCAGAGGAGCAGGAAAGACAGACTGTGGCGTTGACTAGAGATGCAGGACATGGGACAGAGGGATAAGCCACTAGTGGAAACCAGCAGGAGTTCTGGAAACCTGTGTGGCTTGTTTGGTTGTCAGTATGCTGGGGGGCACCAGGAGGATTAGCATGGACGCCAGGGATGCATGTACATAACAGAATGGATTTTTGTAAGTAGTTACACCAAAACCAGGTGTTCAGGACAAAGTTGTGTTGGAACAGTGTCCAGAAATCACCACCAGACTGGACTCTCTTAGCATGTGAGATCTCAGGATTAGTCAAGGGGAGAAAAGTTTTAAGGCAACCGTTCAGTAATGCAAAAGCGAGTGCCACGGCTACAAATGAGAGGCAAAGGAGGCTCCTTCTAGACAGCTTAAAACTAAACACTATTAAATGAGAGAAATGAAATATGCGGGTCTTACTGACTTCCATTAACAAAGGCTGCTTTAAAAAGCGCTCAATAAGAAATCCAGGTTGTGACAACCCCGTCATGAGTGTATTTATCTGGGAGCCACCTATTGTCTTGGCACCTCCTTCACCACTGACCCTGCTCAGCCACCAAACTTCTCCCGGCCTCTCGTTCTTCCTTCTCCCTCCTTCCCATGCACTTTTCCCATTGCGAGGGCAGGGCCGGGTCTCCACAGTCTCGGGACTGGCATGTGAACACATCCCCATGTGAGTAAGCTGCCCATGCCCCCAAGCCACCTCCAGGGCAGTGCTCACCAAGGAGGTGACCAGCAGGCCGGCCAGCAGGACTGAGAGCTGGCCGCCTCCTCCCTTCCCCCACTCCCACAGCTCCTGCCGGTGTGGCAATTTCCATGCAGGTCCCGTCCCCTCTCGCCACCCTCAACGTACGCTGACACCACAGCCTCCTCACCTCTGCTTTTCGTCTTCCTCTACCTCTTACCCAAGTGGCTCCAAGCCCAGTCACAGGCTTGTGTTCAATAGGCTGGAAGCGTCTGGCTCCTTCGTTCTGTATCTATTGCAGTTGCTCCCAAGCACTTTCATATTGAAATACTCTATTCTATGCTGGGGCGAAGTAGCAGGCCACTCCCAAACTGTTAAGGAAAAAAGCATGTGCACATGTGTGCATGTGTATGCAGAGAGCATGATAAACCAAACATGATAAAAATATTAACATTTAGGGAATCTGGGTGATGGTATACAGAAGCTATTTAAGCTATTTTTGCAACTTCTAACTTTGAAATTATTTCAAACTCTTTTTAAAAAGTAAACATTAGAAACAGCTGAGGCTGCATATACATAACAAGAGTGGATTTTTATAAGAAGTTATACCAAAACCAGGTGTTCAGAACAAGTTTTATTTACCCCAACAGATCTAAAATATTACTTTTTCAACATGCAATAAAAAAAATACTAAAATGACACATCATTTTTTTCAAAGCCCAGTGTATTCTGCACTCAGCTCTCCAGCACTCAACAGCCAGATGTGGCCAGAGGCTGTACTGAACGGCAGTTCTAGAAGCTTCCACACTGAGACCTACACGCTACCTGGTTCAACTATTCTTATGGTGTGAGGTATGGGTCAAGATTTAATACATATATCCCTGTGGCCATGCGGCTGGCCCCACGTGACTCACTAACGAGACTGGCAGTCTGTGCCATCTTTTCTTTCTTTTCATCTTCATCCGTCTCACCAGAGGCTTTCACTTTACTGCTGTTTTCAAAAAATCTGGTTCTGGCCGTGGTGCTCTGCTGGGGACCTACCTTCTGTCTTGTCAGCCTCCACCCCTTCCTCACTGCCCTCTGCCATCCTCCAGGCGCCAGCAGTGGCTCGCCTGCCAGTCACAGCCACCCTTCACTCCCGGCATGCCACTGCAGGCTCAGAATCACTCTCTGGTCTATCTGCATCCCACAAGTCCTGATATATGACATTTTTGTTATCTTTCAGCTAAAAATATCTTCTAATTTCCAATACGAATTTTTCTTTGTCCCACTGGTTACTAAGAGTCATGCTTCCTAATTTCTAAAAGACTTATTTCTTTGATTTCTAGTTTAATTCCACTTTGGCCAAGAACATGCCCTGGATTAATTCAGTTCACTCAAATCTGTTGAGGTTCAGGTCCATTTCTGCGAATGTTCATGAGTGTGTACAGAGGGTGTGTGGCCTGCGGGTTGTGGTCTACCTCTCTCTGAAGCAGGTCAGATGTGTGCGCCCTGCTCTCAAGCCCTCATACCCACTTCAGAGCACAGCTATGCTAAGCTGCTGTGACAAAGACCCCCTCCCCAAGCACTGATTCTCTCCCTGGCATTACTGCAGGGCAGAGTGGTGGGCTCAGCTCCCCAACACCTTCTTGGGGCCTAGGCCAGTAGGGCAGCTCTGCATCCTCCCCAGGGCCTGTCTGGGAACCCTAGGAAGGCGGGAAGAAAAGGAAGGGCCAGGACATCTTTTAGACAACAACTGAGAAGCTCCATCTACCCCCATTCATTGTCTTGGTCCTGAGGCTCCTAGCCATAGGGAGGCTGTGCCCAAGAAGTCCGCATCGGATCTTGAAGATACACAGGAGCCAGGCAGGCAGACGGGGCTCTGCAGGTCAAGGACACAGCACGGGCACAGACCTGGTGTCTCAGCAGAAGAGGGGACATCCAAGGCCAGGCCAGGCTGCAGCATGACTGCAGCACATGGAGCAGAACTAGAGGCAGATGGGATTTGGACTCCATCCCACAGGCGACAGGGGTTTTTTAAGCAGGAGAATGACATGGTCAATCCTCTCTGCTGCACTATGGAGGAACTGCATCAAGGACACATCTCCTCTATCCCCAAGTGCCTACGTCGATAACAGCCTGCAGCCACAGGGCCTGATCAGCCCAGGAAACTGTAGGCCTGCCCAGAGGGTCCAGCATAGCCATGGTCCTGACAGGTCTCTGGGTCAGGCTCTGCACCCAGGACCACAGGGCATGCAGGCAGGCAGGACATAGCTGCCCCGGCAGCAGGCTCCAGGCCCAGGGCTCACAGATCCAGGGCATACATGCCAAGACCCTCCCAGAGGGTTTGGTCCTCACCATAGAACCCTACAAATATCATTTCAGGGGACATTTTATTTTTGTTATCCCAGACTTCTGGGGAAGAAATGACCAACAGAAAACTGCAGTGCTGTGTGTAAACTGTACCTGGCAGACGTGCCAGCCCTGGGATGGGGAAGGGTGGCCCAGTAATTACCACTGCTCTCCCGTCCAAGTAACCAGCAGAAGGTACTTACAGGATGGCTGGGGACAGCTGCAGGTGCTGGGCCCTGGTCCCGCCTCTGAACCACCAGCTAAAACAAAGCATCAGAAGAGAGGGAAGACCACGGCCACTTGACCCAGAAGGGCACTAGGCTAGGATCTTTCAGAGGGAGTCCAGGAGGAACATGGTGGCAGCACCAGGGTGCAGCACAGGGGTGGAGGCGCAGCTCCTACACTATACCCCCTACACCATTTGTCTGGTCCCCAGCCTCACACCAGTCTGAGCCCCACATCTCCAGTGCCCACAGGGCTGACAATCTCCATGAAAGCTCACAAGGAGCCCAATGTCTCCCCTCCCTGTTGGGCCAGCGCTGGGCCAGGGCACTTGGAGACACCAGCCACAAGGCCTCTGCAGCCACACCTGCTCCTAGGACTGCGGCCACCACTGTAATTACAAGAACAGGCACCGCCCACCAATTAGGGACTAATGTCCCCACACAACAGGTAGAATGACAGAGGCTCGCAGACCTGACACACCAGCCCGAGGTCACACAGCTCGTGGCAGACAGGGACTAAAGCCCACTCCATAGGACAGCAAAGGTGGACCTCTGACCATTACATGCTGGCTCTCAGTTAGCCCCATCCCAGCCTGTCCTTGCTGTGAGGACTGAGCAGGAAGGGTGCTGCACACCAAGGGCAGACAGAAGGTGGGTGGGTGTGACAGTAGACTCCCCACCCCCCGGGCCTCTGCTTGCACGCATTCCACCATCCACCTGCAACAATGACTATATGCACACAGCCAAGCCACTCAACCCACGGCGCAGGGATGCAGTCAAGGTCTCTGTCTGGCAATTAAACTGGAACTGACAATGGCCCTAGAGCAGGGAGGAGCCTGCTGGAGGGGGGGACATGGGCCCCAGTGTGGCACAGACTGGCCCCAGCCCCTTCTCAGTCCATGCTGTACACATCTGGATGAGATGGGTCTCCCACCTCGCCACTGCTGATGTAGCACACGGACAACCACTGCAGGGCATGGCAGGCCCCAGTCCTCCTACAGACGGCTCCAGGCTTGGCCCCAGTGGTCCAGGCCTAGAATCCAGCCCAGAGGCTGGGCAGGACCCTGGACCCAGACCAACCAGCCATACCTCACCCTTTCTGGACCCTTGTGTGAGTGGTACATGAGCTACACAAAAGTTTCAAAGGACACCCAGGGCCCCAAGTCCCAGCTCCATCATCAGGGCAGCGGGGACTACACCCAGCAGGGCTTCGCCCATGGAGCCATCTCGGGAGACAGAGGACACCTTGCTGGGGAAGTCAGGGCCCTGCTGTGTACTTGGTGACAGTTCAGACCTCGGGACCAGCTAACCACGAAGGCTACTACCTGAAACCTCAGCGTCCAGTGAGAAGGGAACAAGGGAGAGGAGCAGGGCCCCCCAAGAGGAGCTCAGCCACACTCCAAACCCCACCACCTCCCTCACTCTTTGCAGAGTCGTTCCTGCAAAGAAAAAGAGCAAAAGCATCTGTGGGGCTACAACCGCGCACCCTCCACGAGCAGCTGCTTGGGTCTGCCTGGGAGGAAGTGCACAGCAGTAAGCAGCACGAGGTCACAGCAGGACAGCTTTCATTTCCACATAAATTATGAATGCCCAGGACCCTCAGCAGAATTCAGCATGGCCCAGCACTTCTCCAGCCAAAAAGGTGGAAGGCCTTCCCAGCAAGAACGACAGAATGTACTTGAAAATAAAGCTTTTCGTTACAAAACATTTCTAAACCTGCTGCTGACGGTGGCCATCTCCAGCCGCGCAGCATTCCCAAGACCCAACACGTGGGGCACACAAGTCCCTGTACAACTCCACGCAGGGCTCACGTCGGAGTTCCCTGCTTCCAGGGGTCAAGGTACAGCCAGCGGGCCAGGGGGAGACCCACCCAGTGCCCGCTCCCTGCCCTGGGAACACCACAGGCTCTGACCATATCATGCACAGCAGAGGCTACGTGTAGGTCAGAGACATGAAGCCCATCAAAACAAAGGCATTCGCTGACACTCTACCAAGGCTGTCCACTGAGCTTCCAAGAGGACCCCAAACTTCACCCAGAGCTTCCCAAACTCACCTGGTCATCTCAGAGGACAGGTGTTCCTTCAGAGTCACTGTGAGAAGCACTGCTCTGGGCCCTCCGTGTTGCCCTGAATCCCTGCCTTCTCCGCACTCTCCCCAGCCTCAGTGACAAACACGTCTGATGAGCACCAGGCATTGGATGGGCTCCCAAGTTCAGTGGTATCGAGTGCCAGCATGACTGAATTTCTTCCTGGCGGTGTTGCCCTGAATCCCTGCCTTCTCCGCACTCTCCCCAGCCTCAGTGACAAACACGTCTGACGAGCACCAGGCATTGGATGGGCTCCCAAGTTCAGTGGTATCGAGTGCCAGCATGACTGAATTTCTTCCTGGCAGAGGAGCTAAACGGTGCACAGTCCCAACAACTCATGGTGGGGTTGGAGGACTAAGTCATTAAATAAAGTAAGAAATGATGGAAAGAGCCCCTGAAGCACCAGTTAGGAAGGAGAACGGTAGGGCACAGGGGCCAAGCAGATGCCCTGGGGCTCCACACCCAAGCCACCCTCATGGCCCGGCCACCACTCCCTGGTCCCCTGGACCACACATCCTCCCCACATTGTAACCCCAGACAGGAGAGTGGCGGAGACAACCCTTGGGCTCTAGCACACCCGCCCCCCCAATAGTTTCTCTCTCGGCTTTCACCTGTCTTTTTAAGAATGAGCTCTAAAATCTTAATACCCTTAAAATACAGAAAACTCATGCCAGTCATGAGAAAACTAGACCAACTCAAGATAAAGCAAGGACCAAGCACATGATTCACAAAGGAAAAACCAGCATGGCCCCCAGCACATGGGAACATTGACCCACAAGCCCTCCCAAAAAGAAATGTGGACTAAACCAAAGTGCCATTCTTTGCCTGTCAATGTGGCAAAGATTTCCTCAACAGTGACACAGCAGCTGGCCATTAGGTGTGAAGCCGGGAACACAGTCCATCCTTCCAGACGTACAGCCATGGAATCACCAACACGGGCCCCCTGCTCTGCACACAAGGATTCCAAAAGCACCATACAGTCTGGAAACATCCTAAATCTCCAATTACAGAGGAGTAAGTAAGGTAGGACAGCCATTGAAGATATCCTATTCCAAGACTGTTTGCAGGCTTGGGAAAGTCTATATTGCATGACAAGTTTTAATTTAAAGTATAAAGTAAAAAGCATGTATAAATAAGTATAGAGTAACTGTTTCTGCTGCCTGAGTCACAGAATGTGCCGCATTCAAGTCCTGCCTCCGCAGCCCCCATGGATACCACCTCCCTGATGCAAGGCCCGGGCGGCCCCTGGAGGCACAGGCTCTGGGACTAGGCCGCTCCCCCTCACCCGGCCTCCCTCAGCTATCCCAGAACATCAGGCTAACGTAAGCAGGGAGACAGCCTGAATAGGTGGACAGCACCTTGGAACAAAAGCAGTCACTGCTGAGAGGCATGTTTGCTTCAGACGCTTCTAGTCAATGAGCAGCTGGGACCGGGTGTTAAGCACCAGGTCCCCCCACCTCCTGGACAGACTGTCCCCTGGGCCGCTTCTCCTCAACTCCCCAGCTCCAGGGACAGCAGCCAAGCCAAAGGGCACTTCAGAAGCCAGAGCCCACCCATCGAGCTGGGCCATGCCGAGGGCCTTTGCAAGTGGGACAGGAAAGAATGAGCTGTGAGGAGGAGGGAGAACTGCTGCAGAGGACACTGTGTCTCAGGATACAGCAGAGCCTCCATCCCACTGTGTGTTTCTCGGATGCTCCTGATTCTCACTCAACCACCTGCTTGGCAAGAGTCACAGCACCAGGCAAAGGCTCTGGCCCTGCCCACAGGTCTAACCTCAGTCACAGGCCAGTGTCCCCTGGCCCGCTCAACCACCTGCCCAGAGAAGGAAACAGCGCTTTCTGAAACAAGCACTGTGAAACCTGGTTGCCTTTTCACAAACTGCCTAAACCCTGGCCGCTACTTCCACGCTGCAGCGTAGTGGCAGTGGCTGCTTCCGCCAGCCAGTGGGGCTGGGCCTGCCTTCCTTGTCCCAAGGATGGAAAACAAGGAAGGAGACAGCCTTACGTGCTGACGGTGACAACAGCCAAGCGGCCGGGGGAAGGGGTCGTCCAGGCTCAGAGAGAAGTTAGTATCAGATCATAAACACGCCCTCACTGCTCCCCTGAGAAGATGCCAAGAGAAATCAGCCCGGGAGGAAGGGCGGCACCTGTGCATCCCCAGGGCAGGGTCAGGTGCACAGGAACTGCTCCCCCAACAGAAGGGCCAGCTAACTATGTGCCCATGAGGCGGGGCCGGGGAGCACTGGTCACCCAGGACCAGTCACCTCCCTGGTCCCAGTGGCCACATGGCCCACTCTAAAGTGAGGCATCTCCTTTCAGAGGCCACCCGCAGACAGGGACTGGCCTCCCCTCACAGGCCTTACCACAGGGCCTGGCACCACTAGTCACATGCCTGATCCCATGAAGCCAGGACACACAGCCCATCAGCATAAGGAAGGAGGGAGAGAGGGAAGGAGGGAGGGAGGGAGTGCAGGAGAGAGGGAGGGACTGCAGGAGAGAAGGAGAGACTGAGGGAGGGAGGGAGTGCGAGAGAGAGGGAGAGAGGGAGGGAGGGAGAGAGGGAGGGAGGGAGGGACTGAGGGAGGGACAGAGGGAGA
>NW_007729492.1:159291-165593 GCF_000696425.1 Galeopterus variegatus
AGAAGGAGAGACTGAGGGAGGGAGGGAGTGCGAGAGAGAGGGAGAGAGGGAGGGAGGGAGGGAGGGAGGGAGGGAGAGAGGGAGGGAGGAGAGGGGTTAGGAGAGGCTAGCAGCACAGGAGGAGGGGCAAGCTCCGCCCAGAAATCAGGGGGAGACAGAAAGGGTATGGCCTCTGGGGTGGCCAGCAAGGACCTCCTGAAGGAGGCAGGGAGCCTGGCACCCCCATGGAACTGTGCAGAGCAAGGGCCAAGCAGGCCAGAAAGTGGGTCTGTCTGGGAGGCCAGGCTGAGGGCAGAAGAGTGCACCCCACGGGAAGTGGTGGGAGGTCGCAGGTGGCGCCGTCCCCAGCAAGAGTATGAGAGGCAGAGCTCTCTGTGGGAGGCGTGCGGGCAAAATGGGCCAACAGGGGAGGGCAGAGCAACAGGTGCTATCCAGTCCCCAAAAGAGTCAGACCACTGTACTCAGGGGGAGAAGACGGTCCTTTTAAAACACTTGACTAAGAAATAATTGTGTTGATAAAAAAGCAAACCCCAGGGAACAATGGGGCTGGGGCTGGGGCCAGAGCAGACTGCCACCCTCTCTGTTCAACACAGCCACTCAGGGCTTCCCTTCCCTGGTGCCAGAAACAGGCTCTGGACGAGGTCGCCAAAGACCTCCTCTGATTACAAAGACACTGTCCTTCGAACACTCATTGCCCGTACCAGTACCCCTCCCCCTCCAGGTCTCGGCTAAATGGCATCTCCCTAGGAGGCCTCCCAGAGCCCCTGCTGGCATGGCTCCCAGCCGCCACACCCCATGCCGCCTTCCTCTTGCCTCCTCGTCAGCAGGGGGAAGCTGCCTGAGGTCGGCCCCCTCATCTCTGCTTAGAACGGTTCCCGCACACAGTGGGCACCCATGCTCACAGGCCTCCAGCAGGCACTGAACTCAACCCCAGTTCTCTGGCTCACACTCTACCCCATGACACCACCACTCATGACAAACAGCTTTGTCACACACAGCACCAGAAGAGCAGGTTGCAGAGCAGCCAGCAGGCGTGCTGGAGGAAAAACCCACAACACCCTCCCCCGCAGAGGACCCAACCAGACGAGCCTCGCTCACAAGAGCAACTTTCAGCCCACGCCCAGGCTAATTTTACACTCCTAGGCTCATTCCCAGGCCCAGCCCCAGGCTCAGGCATCTGGGTCCTCAGGGCCATCTGGCACCATCAGGCCTTTCCACAGACTAGGCACAAGTAGCAGCAAAGCAGGAGTTGGTAATTTCAGCAGGTGCGGACATTGTGGGCCAAACCTCAAGATGACAGCCCTGCAAGGCTCCTGAGGCTGCGTCCCTGTGGGGACAGAATCTGCAAGTCTGTGGCCTGCCCAGCCACCAAGGCTGAAGGGAAGTGGCGACCCTGAGAGGAAGACCGAAAGAAAAGTCTCCCAATCCTGAAAGGTCATAAGCAAAAGGGAAAGGGCACGGGCCACCTCTCCTGCTTTCCAACCTTCCCACCTGCATGCTTTTTGGGGGAGAAGCTGCAAACCTTTGCAGGGCGCCCTGCCTTCCTGCCACACCAAAATGCTCAATTAACACAGACCAAAAGTGCCACCACCACCCAACACAGCAGCAACATTCCAACCAAACAGACCAAAACATGTGAAGTCACACTAACTACTCCACCTCCACACGCACCACAGGGAGGAGCTGAGGGGAAGAGCCCAGCCCCTGCCACCACCACCCAACACAGCAGCAACATTCCAACCAAACAGACCAAAACATGTGAAGTCATACTAAACTACTCCACCTCCACACGCACCACAGGGAGGAGCTGAGGGGAAGAGCCCAGCCCAGGCCACTGTGCAGCCAACAAAGGAATCCTCCAAAGGGGAGGGACCAGCAGACAGTAACAGGGACGTGGTGGCCACAGTCCAAGTCCACAGGCGATGAGCAAAGAAGTCGACCACAGATCACCGCAGCCGGGGATGCCCTGCCAACCCCCTCCTCCTCCTTTCTTCGAGCCCCCACATCTTATTTTTGTTTCAGTTGCTGTCACTTCCGTGTTCCCAGGCACTGTCTTGCAGAGCTGCCCTGAACACCAGTGGGTGTGCCCAGCCATGAGAAGTCCTATGCAGAGAGAAAGGCAAACATGATGACGGTGAAGACCAGGCAGTGCGCCCACCAGGACAGGCGGGGCAGCCTGCACCTCCCTCCGTATGGCCGGACACTGGCTGGAGGCACAGCACACAGAGGTCACCGTCAAGAAACAGAGACCATTGCCCTGCAGAGCCCCTCCAGCAAGCACCCTGTGTCCCTGACAGAAGCAGCAGAGAGACTGCCCTGGGAGCCTGGCATCTGCCAACCTGCACTGGCCCCATGCCGGGTGCCACCGAGGCCCAGGAGAGCAGCTTCCTGAGGCTGAGCCCCACGCCGCACCTTACAAGCAGTCCACCACACTCATAGGGAGGGCCCTGTGTGTTCCCAGGCTCCCATGACCGCTGCAAGGACAACGCAGGAAGCGCTGTCATATGGGAGCATCAGTTAGGCATTCCACTGAGGTGGTCCCCAACACCCACCTCCCCACACCAGATGACCGCAGCAGAAGCCCGCTGCCTCCCGAGATGGGCTCTGACAGCCATCCACAACCATGCTGTCCCACGCATGCCCCTCCCGAGCCCTGCTAGCTCTTGGTAACGAGGTCTGGCAGGCAGCCCCCAGCGCAGGCCGCTTTTCCAGGACCCGGTGAAGCAGCCTTGGTGAGCGAGTACAGGGCACGACACCAGAAGGCTGGAAGTGGGAGCCGCCCAGGAGGGTGAACAGCAGCCCTCACAGCTGTGCCGCTACAACACGCCCGCAGGGGTCACACAGCCCTGCCTACCGCCTGCCCGCCAGCTGCCTGCCGCAGCAGGGCCTGTCTGCGGCTTCGGCCCCAGCCCCCGCACACAGCAGGCACAAACGCCGTCAGGAACCTGGAGCCGCCAGCCGAGGAAGAGGTCCAGCTCACTGTCGTGAGAGGCGGTGTTCACAACAGCACTAGCCGTGATCGCCAAAGTGGACACAACCCAAACGTCCCCCTGCTGGCGAAAGTGTGCACACACTTGCACGTCTCCACACAGCAAGAGCTCATGCAGCAATGCAAGGATGGACACACGAGACAACATAGATGAACTTTAAAAACACCACACTACATGAACCAGTCACAAAAGATCACATACGGAGATTCCGTTTATACGAAATACCCAGACCCAGCAAATCCATAGACAGAAAGCAGATCAGTAGCTGCCTCTGGCCAGGTGGGACAGGCAGTGACTGTAAATGGACATTCAGTTTCTTTGGGGAGATGTCAACGTCCTAAAGTTAAACTATGGTGATGGTGACGCAGCCTGTAATTTTACTAAAAGTTACTTAATTGTACACTTAAAACAAGTAAAGTTTATGGTATGTAAATTATACCTCAATGAGGCTGTTAAAAAAAAATCTAGAGACTTCAACTCATTCAGTGTGGGTGTCCTTACAACCAGCCTCAGCTATCAGCCACAGGTAGCACACCCCCTCTCACCAGGCAGAGAAAGGCACCAACACCCACTCAGACCCTTGCAGAGACACAGGCACGCAGGACACTATCTCCGTCCATGCAGAAGACTCCTGATGGCAGCCCACACAGGCCGGAAAGCCCCACAGCCAGGTAGCAAACGCTTGTCAGCTGACCCACAGAAACCATCTCAGCTGGCCAGTTAGCTCAGTTGCTTAGAGCGTGGCACTGGTGACACCAAGGTCACAGGTTCAGATCCTGAGACCAGCCAGCCGCCAGAAAAATAAAGAGAGAGAGACTGTCTCCAACTTCAATGTACTCGGCATTCAGTGACCAGCACTGGAGTTTTACCTCCTCTTGCCAGAGCCAGAAAGCCCCACAGTACACCTCACCCCATCTAACTGCTGCCTGGAGAGTAACAGGACAGCACTGCCATCAGAAAGGGAGCATGGAGCGCCCTGGGGCAGGTGCCCAAGATCTGTGCCAGTCCCACCCTGGCTGGGCCCCAGCTGCAGAGGCTACTTCCAGAGGCGGAGGGCAGTCCTGTCCTAGCAAACTTCACCCTGTCACACCCCATCCCCCAGGGCCAGTGGGAGGGCCAGTTTGCTCCCATCAGTCAGAAGGAGGAGGAAGTGTGTTTCCTCTTCTGAATTCCCAGATACTCAGAAGCTTCTGGATTGTGCTTTCTGTTGTGTAAAATTTAAACTACACTCATATCTTTTGCTAACAAATGCCTGTCATTGCCAGTTAAGGATAAGACAAAAGTCTGCCCTAAGCCAGCAAACACTGTGTGGTTGAGTTCTTCCCTTTCCCAGACTGTGGAATCTTAAGTAGCTCCTGCAGCTTCTCCTTTCCAGTGGCAAGGTATGACACCCTGTCACCAGCTGTCCAGAGTGGTATAGTGTTTGACTGTACAAGAAGTGGTAACCCTTTACAAGTTATGAATTACTCTTTCTGAAAGAGAGAGAGAAAAAAAAAGAGAAAGACTTTTAAGTTAACTCTACAGCTACTTTGCCAGCATGCTCAGAGCAACGCCAAGCAGAGGAAACGGACAGGAAGAGAAGGCCCAGAGCCACACCTTGCAAACCTTCTCCAGAAAAGTCCCAGCAAGACTCATCACCAAGTCCCAACGTGTAGGGCTTTGTTCTGGCTTTCCTGAGCAGGTCTCCCCGTAGGGCCTCTCTTCCTCATGAGCAGCTGGGAGTGCTGAAGATAAGGCTGCTAAACTGCTCTGCAGCTGGCCCTCAGCTCCTCCCCAGCAAAGGAAAGACATGGTTTTCTCCTTGCCCGTCCATATACCACTCTCCTGTTCCTAACAGTGACCGGACAGAAGGCAGTGAGCTCTGTTTGCTGCTACTGTCCAGTCCATGCTTCAAGTCCATACTTTGTCACCTGAGATGAACTAATTTAAAGAAACCTTTCCTTAATAAAAAAAAAAAGAAGAAAGAAACTTTCAACACAAGAGAACTGTACTCCAAACCAACTACCTGGTTGACACTGAATGGTTTGAATAAAAATATCAGCAAATAGTCAAAAATAACACATTTCCCCAATTCTTCCAGGGAGAAACCTAGTTAAAGAATTAATGGCCAACAAAAGCCCAGCACTAAGCACATGCCAGCCGCTCAGGCAGGAGCAGGCTTCTTCACGCATTATTGCTGCCACCCCTGCCCCACAGTGGGACAGACCAGGGGTCTCTGCAGCTCACTCACTCCACAGCTTTTACATCTTCATATCTTTATAACACATGTTCAACAAACATGTGAAACAAGCCAAGGGAAGGAGGAACAGAGGAACACCTGGGCCCTCTCAGCTGCATCATGCTAGGATACCAGCTTGAAAACAAGCTCTCGAGGAAGAATGGTACTCGACAACTGAAATCACTACTTTAAAAAGAAAAGGAGATTCATATTCAGGGACTGTTAAAGAACTCACGATTCAGAACGTCCAACGTGCAACTGCTTTTTTAAACACACACACACACACACACACACAAAGACAACCGCACTTCATCTTAATCCCTCTTTTAAAATCTCCGTTGTCCTTTTGGAACTGCACGTTTTTACATCCAGGCAGCAACAGATGCTCCTTCCCCTCCCAGGTCCCACAGAAGCAGCAGCTCCAAGAGGCTCACAGGCTTTCCTCTCGCACCTGGACTGGCCCCCGGCCTGGGCCCATAAGATGAGAGCTCCCCTGTCTCTCCCGGAGGACTGCCTGGTTACCAAAGTCCTGACAAGTGTCATAAGTACCAGTCCCTCGGAATCCTAACCGCGATTAACTTCTGGATAGTCACAACGACGACAGTAAAGTCCGTAAGGCACAAACCTCAGTCAGTTTTAAAAGCCTCGCTGCGGGTCAGTTTCCAGGCACCATGTACCTGCCACGTGCAGACACCAGTAGGTAATCACCACACACACGAAACACAACCGGCTGCCTCCTGAGCTGCTTCGGCTGGTCCTCCGGACACGAAGCCCCGAGAATTCAACTCACCCACTCAAGAGTCTGCTTCTCTGAAACCGGCTCACCAGGAGGCCAGGTTGCCGCCAACGCAGTCCCTCCGGATGAGCGCAGAAAGCCAGCGCGCGCCCTGAGCTGTCGGAGACCGCCAGGGCTCAGACGAGACGCCTCCCGCCCCGCCACCTCCACCTCGGCCTACCCCTCCACGAGTCGCGCTGCCAGCAGCAGAATCTCCGCCTCACGGGCGAAGCGACCACCAGAGGCACGCAGCCGGCGAGCGGCGCGGCTGGGAGGGCGGCGCCACCTCCCGAGGAGCCAGAGGGGCGCCCGTCGCACC
>NW_007729492.1:166339-166559 GCF_000696425.1 Galeopterus variegatus
CGGGGATGGGTCTCGCCCGCCCGCCAGCCCCAACAAAGCACAGCTCCCGGTCGCGCCGCCCGCGTCGTCTACCGCACGGCCGGGCTCCGGACGGACCAGCGCCGGCGCCACCGTCCTGCCCCTGGGGAGGAGAAAGTTTCAGAGGCGCTGGGGCCCGGGGCTTCCTCCAGGGGACCGCACGACGGCCGCCCGCTCCCCGCTCCCCGTTCCCCGCTCTCCG
>NW_007729492.1:166590-167672 GCF_000696425.1 Galeopterus variegatus
GTACGCCCGGCTCTGTGCTCCCCACTCCGGACCTTGCCCCGCCCCCCGCTGCTTTCTTGCACCCCGGCTGTTCCCCCTCCCCGTCCCTTACCCCTGCTGTCACCTCACACTCCATCTGCTCCCTGTGCAGGGACTGTCCTGCGACTACACCAGCTGTCCCCTTGCATCACAGACTATCCCCTCGCTGATTCTCCCCTCCTGCCTCGGGTTCTCCGCTGGCTAAACAGCCTGTCTCCCCACCTGCTACACACACACACTTATGCTGTCCCCTGGAGCCCCTGGCTGTCCCCTCAGATCTTGGACTGTCCCCTTGCTCTACAGGCTGTACCTCTTGGCTCCTGGCTGTCCCCCACCCCCATCTCTAACTCTCCTCTCAGGCCCCTGGCTCTCCCCATCTGTCCCAGCATCTGCCCTACTAGCCGCACCATCCCAAGGCCTTGCCCACAGCAGGTCCTCAGTGCCTACCTGTCACAGAGCAGGATTCCCTGTCCTCCTTCCTCAGAGATGCTTGAGGAGAGGGGAACCAGAGCAGAGGGAGTTCAGCAGCCTCACCCATGGGGACATCCTGCAGTGGGGTGACATAGCCATGAACATCAGACAGATGACAGCCTCAGGGCCAGCACAGCCCACTGTCCAATCCTCAACCAGAGGAAAGCAGCCTCTCCCCACTCTCAGAGGATCCCCTCCAACCCTCCCCTGTCCCCCAGGTCCCCTCCCACCACCAGCCTTCTCTCCAGGGTGGGGAAGTCTCCAGTATCAGGTGGGGCTGTCAGTTGCCACCAACAAACAGAAAGGCCAAGGTGCAAAGAACTTACTGAGTAGCATTGCCCAGCTGGAGAGCTTCTGAGATATGCATCTGGGGACACATCCTATCACAGAGGCCCCCATTCTGAGCTCCTCCTCTCCTGCTTCCCCCAGTAGAGACCAGCAGTGAAACCTTTCCATCCCTGCCCTCCTTGCAGCAGCACGAGGCGGGAGACATGGCTGTGTCAGTGAGGTAAAAACTGAAGTCTGGGGCCGAGCCTGTAGCGCACTCGGGAGAGTGCGACGCTGGGAGCGCAGCAGCACTCCCGCCGCGGGTT
>NW_007729492.1:168389-177781 GCF_000696425.1 Galeopterus variegatus
AAAAAAAAAAAAAAAAAAAAAAACTGAAGTCTGCCGGGAGTTACGCCTGGGAGAAGAGGTGTCTGGAGTTGGACTGCTTCTGCGTGGGCATGACACCTGGAGGCCGGGAGCTATCGTGGGACCACCTCAGTGGGCGGCACTGCCTGAAAAGAAGGCAGAGAGGAGACGTGGGACATGGATGGCTTCAAAGAGCAGCAGCCCTGGGCTGCCTTCGTCCAGAGTTCTGGATGTGTGAGCGATGCAGCCCCCGTGGGAATTTCTGCTGGTCACAGCTGAGCCTCTTCCTCCCTGATATGTGAGCCCCAGGCCCGCTGCCACCACTGGGTACCAGACACCAATACCCTGAACGCTAGTGCTGGAAATGCTGCCACTGGAAAGGCTGCGGCGGCGGCTAGCATGGATGCTGTGTAGTCCCCACTTCCAGGTCAAAGCTGGGGAGGTGCTGTCGGGGGAAGCTGAGGGCGTTCACCTATGCCTCAAGCTGCCCAAGAGGCTTCCGGAGTGAGATGCAGACCTGGTCCCCTGAGGAGGGGATTCCCAGGAAGTTAGGACACGTGAGGAAGGTGAAGAGTAAAACTGTCCAGCACAGCCCACCCTGTTGTGCTTCTTTGCACTAACAAACACTGTTCTTCCTGCACTGTGCACCACTGCTGCCCACCGTAATGCAACTCACCCCTCGTTCTTGAGCACCCCTCGTGCTCACCCCTCCCCAAAGGCCAGGGTGCTGGGAGACTGTCACTCCTCTGCAGCCTCCTCGTCTGTGAACTCACAGGGCAGTGCTGCAGACTTGACCACCAGCAGCCACCTGAGATAACATGGCAAGGAAAGAAGAGGAAAGTGCACTTGATAGATGTCATCTGAAGAGGGGAGAAAGTACAGACTCATGCTAGGGTCTTCGTTTCCACAGGTGCCCACGTGGCCGTGATGGGCGACTGTCCTTGTCCTCGCCCAAGTTCACATTGCGTTTAGCTGACCACTCAGCTGGTTACATCTCTTCACCTAACAGTGACCCAACCTGTCGTTCCTGTGGAATATGAGCCCTGGGTGGTCCTGCCTGCTTTGGACTGCTACAGTCTGCTGTTACCTGTCCCCTGGACATGGCTGTCTCAGGAGGTGCTTCGGGCAGTCCCCCAGGTTCCACCCCCATCCCTTCCTGCCCTGTTGTGTACCAGGAATCCTACACCCCCTCAGTAGTCTCTTCCAGTTGCTAGCTGGGTGACTTGGACAAGTTGATTAATGTCCCTGTGCCTCAGTGTCCTTTTTGGTGTAATAGGAATAACAACATTATCAAACTTGTCATAAGAAATGGTTAACACAGCCTTTGGTGTGGGTCAAAGGTGGGAATCAGGGCAGTAGGACCAGGCATGTTGCGGGTGTGGTCTGCCTGCTCCTGCAACCTACCTGTGCCCAAGACTCACCCTTTCCCCTTGATGACAGCGAGCTGCTGGGCACACCGCACTTGATGGCTTTGCAGTGCCTGGTACAGAACGGGAAGTTCAGATGGCACGTTATGTGACACCCCATGTAAAGGCTGATCTGGAGCCAGTGGCAAGCCACACTCGCATCTCAAAGAACCATTTATTTCTTGAGAGGGTATGGCTTTGCTCCCAGACCTGGAGCCCTCCTATCTCGTTCTTCTGTGAGAGCTTGCCACAGTCTCCAGACGGCGTCACGTTGAGCACCACTGGGTGTGCTGAGTCCCAAGCGACAGGTGTTAGAACTGCTTGTGCTGTAGCCTTGGCTACAGCTTTTCCCAGTCTGTGGCACATTCAAAGCTCATTTACTCTTGGGCCTCCTGCTAATCAGGTAACTGCACACTCAATGAGCACTGCTCAGAGACAAGAAGTCACCTGCCCACGTCTATATCCACCTCCTTCTTCTGCTGCCTCCTCTTCTCTTCCTCTCCCTCCCCCACTCTTTCCTTTCTCCACTTCTTATTGGAATGCTGAGCAATACAACCAGATCAAAGAACTCTTTTACCAAGCTTCCATGTAGGCAGAGTGGCCAATGAGATGTAAGTGGGAGCTGTTGGCTTCCAGAAAAACTTTTTGTCCTTCCTCCCCTCCCCCAGTCCTGGCCCAGTCTCCTGCGTCCTGACAATAACAGGAAAATGGTGGCTGGAGCTCTTGCAGCCCACCTGAAGCACGAGGCAGGTAATGATGGCAGAGAAGACAGAAAAAGGTTCCTGCTGAAATGCTGGAACCTCCACAGCAGTTCTGAACTTGTTACCTCTGTACTTATTGTAGCTGAAAATATCTTCAGTAGACAACAGGTACAAAAAAAAAAAAAAAAACTTCATTAAATCTTTGTTCTTTCCAATTTCTGTCACTTGAAGCCAAAGGCAGTTGTCTGATTGAAATGCCCATCAGAAGGTGTACATTTTCCTAGTGGGAAGGCACTCGAGGTGTAACAACTCACCCTTTACTTTGCAGGGGATGTCTTAACATTGCCTGACCACTGGATCCCCAAAATGTCACCATCTAGGTGGCAAGTTCCTAAATTGTCATGAAAGATATCCCTTTGGCAAACACGTGTTATTTTAGCACCTAGAATATCCAGGGCCTATCAACGTGACACCATCCATGTAATGGAATGGCGTGACACCCTGAGGCCCACTGAGACTGTCAAACTCTGTGTGGACTAAACACAGCAGAGTATCAGAGTTGACGCAACCCTGAGGCCAGATGGCGGAGCATACCGCTGATCCCTCCGGATGAAAGCACACTGCTTCCGGTGTTCTCTGTTTATCAGGACAGGGGTTACCTGATCAACAGCTGGATAATAACTGTTGACCTGCTGCAGGAAGGACACCACATCTGGCAGAGAAGCTGCAGTCAAATCGCCACGTCTTTCAACTCATGATAACCCACTGTCAGTCACCCTCTCTCTTCTGCACAGACAAGAAATGTGAAACTGGAATGACTGAGGTATCTCTCCTCTGCATCTTTCCAGTCTAGGACAGTGGCACCCATCCCTGTGCATCTCTGGAGATGAAGTTTTGCTTTTGGTTTCCTATTTGGCAGGGACATGGAATCACAGAGTTTTCCACTTAACCCTTTCTTTCCATCAGTTCATTCATTCTACAAAACGCATTGGGTGCCAACTGTGCACTAGGCACTTATGAGGTGCCTGAAGAACGCAGCAGACAAAACAGACCCAACCCGCCCTTGCGGAGCTGCAGACTGGCAGGAGAAGACAGTCAGTGAAAACAGTCATGAAACATCCCACGCATTAGAAAGTGAGAAAGAAAGAGCCACTGAGAGGAACAAGGAATGCTGGGTGTCATGTGTTGATGTGTGTCCCCAAAACAGACATGTTGACGTGCTAAGCCCCGGTTCCTCAGAATGTGACCTTATTTGGAAATACAGTCATTGTAGATGTAATTAGTTGAGACGAGGTCTTGGTCAAGTAGGGCAGACCCCTAATCAAATATGACTGTGTCCTTATAAAAAGGGGAAGTTTGGACACAGATATGCACAGAGGGAAGAGGATGCAAAAAGACACAGGGAGAAGACAGCCACGGAGAAAGTGGCTCGTCCCCTCATAGCCCTCCGAAGGAACCAGCCCTGAGGACACTGAAGATTTTGGACTTCCAGCCTCCACAACTGAGAGACAACACATTTTTCTGTTGTTTCAAGCTACCCACTTGGTTCTCTGTGGCGGCAGCCCGAGGAACTAACACAGGCTCAGACCCTCAACCTCACCTTTTTCACCTGGCACCTTCCTTCTGCCCAGCTTTCGAGGGACCCCTGGGCCTGCCATGCCAACCAGCAGCTCCTGAGCTGGGAAATGGGGGGCACTTCAAAGGCAGGGCCTGAACACAGGCTCAGACCCTCAACCTCACCTTTTTCACCTGGCACCTTCCTTCTGCCCAGCTTTTGAGGGACCCCTGGGCCTGCCATGCCAACCAGCAGCTCCTGAGCTGGGAAATGGGGGGCACTTCAAAGGCAGGGCCTACAGGAATCCCCCTGAGGCAGCTGTTCTCCTTTGTAGGGTGGAGGGCTGAGGCTTCCAGAATTCAGAGGATCAGATGGCAGGTTTTAGGGGAGAAAGCCGACTGCTCATCGCTGCTGGCTCTGGAACATAGGCCTAGCTCTACAGAGGACCCCCTCTCTCACTGACTGGCCTGACCCCATCTGTCCTTCCCCTGACAGCCAGTGGGGTCACAGCCAGTCTGTCGGTGCACGACATCCCTTCCTTGTCCCTGGCTGCCCTGCTGGGAGGCCTTGGCACGGGGCGGGCCTCGTGACACATTCTCTTGCACTCCAAGGCCAGAGAACAATGGCTCCCTCTCACCTCATGAGCTGGGTCTTGTGCTGGGGACAGCCCCAACTGAGGCCACAGGAGCGACAGCTGCTGGCGCCTGCACCCAAGGGGCAGCGTTCACTTCATCTCTAGAAGCCTGGGGGGAAGCTAATCAGTGACCTGGGAACTGCGATAGCTGGTGGACCCCTCTCTCCTGCCTTCCCCCTCCCAAGATATCTGCTCTTGTGAGCCTTCATCCAACACCTGGGCACTGTCCTGCAGACCATGCTGGACCGGCACACTCCTTCACTTAATCCTCCTGCCCACCAGGCCATGACTGTCCCATGAGGAGACCAAGGTTCCTAGAGGGATAGGGATTTATCCAAGGTCACTCAGAGAGTAGGTGAGGAGCTGAGATCCAGAACCATCTGCTCCCAAGCCCACAATCTTCCCACTGTGTCCTGTCTCCCAGAGGGGCTCTCCTCCCTGGGTCTTGAAAAGACAGTCAGGGTGGTCACCCATGGGAGCAGGCTGGGGAGTGGGCCTTCCTGTCCAGCAGCAGGAGAAGAGCCGAGCTGTCTCATCTGTCCCTCCCCCGCAACCTCCCCAGAGAGCAGGAAAGCCCCTTTCGTGGTGCATTTGGCTTAGCTCTCTGCAGGGGCACTGGGGCTCCTGGGGAAACCAGAGCTCAGGAGACAAGGATGCTCGTCATCAGTATCACCTGGGATCACTTCCAGGCACTTACCATGGGCCAGGTGCCAGGCTAACACTTCAGGTGCACACCCGTGCCAGCCTCACGGCACCCTCTAGGTGGGTGCCCCCAGCATCCCTCCCCAGGTGCGGCCAAGGTTGCGCCACTGGGAAGTGTGGGGCGAGAGCTCCTGCTTCCACGTGCTGTGCTGCCTCAGCTCTGGTGGAAGCAGAGGCCACACCTGGGACTGCCCCTGCCCTGTTCACGCCGGGCCCTCCCAGCTACTTCCTCCTCCAGAACCTGCAGGTGACTGCAGCAATCCCCATCAAAGCTCCCGCCAGCCTAAGCCCACTGAGAACCAGTGAGGTGGCAGCTGGCACCTCTGCTGCCACAAGAATGCCTGTCCATTTAACTGAGGGCTGCTGTCCTCAGGAGGGGATGCTGGCACCTAAAGAAGTGGCACCCACTAAGTTCATGACCTCCTGTGTTTCCTTTTCATGAAGACTACCCATTGTGCTCGAGTTCTGATGCTGTGCCCCCACAGCCCTATCACCGAGACTTGGTTGTCACCTCCGGGCTGTTTATAGACTTAAAACTTCAGTTTAGAAAAACCAGAATTGAGTTATTGGCAAGGGGTTGTATTAGTGTCCTGGAGCTGTTGTAACAAATGACCACAAACTGGGCGGATTAAAACAACAGAATGTGGCTCTCTCACGGTCCTGCAGGCTCGAAGTCCCAGATCAAGTTGTCGCAGGATGCAGGGGAGGGTCACCCCTCACCTCTTCCCACCATCTGGTGGCTCCTGAAGCTGCTGGGCGTGTCTCAGCTTGTGGCCGCATCGCTGCAGTCTCTGCCTCTTGTCTCCACACAGCCTTCTCCCCTGTGTGTCTCTGTACAGACATCCTGTAAAGACACCAGTTGTTGGACCAGGGCCCACTCTTCTCCAGTGTGACCTCATCTTAACTTGATCACGTCTGCAAAGACCCTCGTTCCAAATAAGGTTATATTCACAGGGACTGTGGGTTAGGGTGTCAGCTTACCTTTTGGAGACACACAAGTCAACATACGACTGCTTCACCTCAGGTTGAGACGGGACTCTCCAAATCCCCAGAGTTTCGGCTATTGGTTTGCCCAGCATTGTTGATGTAAGCAGGACTGTTGTTAGCTAAACGCTGGTTTCCTAGCCTTGGCGAGTGCTCCAAGACTCTTCTAGGAGGCAACCCCTGAGGCAGAGCTCACCAGTCCTCAGTGCTTTGGTATCCCACTTACTAATCTTCCATAACCCCCATCCTCTCCCAGCTGGGACCACCTCCTTCAGCGGAGGAGAGGAGGGAACCTACACCCACCTGCAGGGCCCTAAAAGCACATGGGTGGTTTTCTCCCACACAGAAGGGAAAAGTTTCCATGTCAGTGCCACCTCAGCTTGCGGGCCCTGCATGGTAGAATGAGTGCAGGAGGGAAAGGTCCTCAAGACCCATGGCCCCCAACACACAGACGCCCGTGGGGGCCAGAGGGCCGGGAGGTAAGTGAGCGAGCAGGCTGAGGGTGGGGGCCCACGTGTCCCATCCGCGAAAGTGGCCAAGATCAAGATGGTTTGCTGCGAATTATCACTGCTCAGGAGCCCCAGTCCAGGATCACCAGATCTGCCCCTTTCTCAAAAGAAGTTGAACATGCAGAACTTTATGTAACATTTATGTAATTTACAATGTCCCCCAGCTTCTGGCCACCAGCTCTAGGCTCAGGCCTTCTCTCACCGCCCCCAGCATCAACTGCAGAGCACAGCCTTAATGCCCATGTGCTCCAGTGAAAAGGACAGACACCTGGACCCCAGCCCAGGACTGGAGCTCTGGTGAAAGGTGGTTTTTGAACTTAGCCATAAGTGAGTCTCAAGGAAGGTGCAAAATTCAAGGAGGCACTCACTTCAGGGTCACGGTGGTGCCCTAAGCATCTCTCTTGCCTAGCCTGGGCTCTGGTCTTGGGACTCATGCCTCATCATAGACCAGAGTCCAGCCAGAGAGAGCTGAGCTGGAAGGTGGGCAAGGGGGCCCTCGCAGAGCCCTGGCATGACCTGGCTGGCTTACCCAGGCAAACCCAGGAAGGACTCAAAGTCCCGACTCCCAGGAGGAACGGCCAGGCACCCCCTCCCCGCCAACCGCTATTCGCTCTCCCCACCCCCAGGAATCCTTGCCACAGCCTTGCAAGGTGCCGGCGACCTGCAAACCACAGGTGAGTATAGGACAGAGTCCACTCAACCTGTTCCCTTAAGGACACCCCTGCACAGGGTCTTCAGCAGGCCACACCACGAAGCAAAGTGGTCACTGACCTGCTGGGTTAGAAATTGCCCTGTTGGTCCCCACCAATGCCCCCCCTGCCATTCTTACCTAGAGGTCACCCCCAGTCCTCCCTGTGTGTGGTGCCAGCCTCCTAGAGGATGGGCCTCTCTGAGGCATGGACCTGCTAGATTGCTCTCCCGCCCCTCCCCAGCTCTGTGCACTGCTGCACTTTATGTGCCCGGGATGGACACCCCATCCATAAATGCCTCCTGTGGCCTGAGCTAGGAGACCCTCCCATTGTAGGGTCTGCACGCACTGCTCCTTCTGTCCTCAAGAACTCCTGCTCGTCCCTCAAGACCTCTCTCCAATGCCCCTTCCTCTGGGCAGCCTTTCTGCAGCCCCTCCCTTCTTCTGAGTAGTGCATCTCTTGCACACACCTGTCACAGGAGCCACCAGCCTCACGGTGACCCCCAAGGCTTGTTTTCCACTGCATTGGAGGCCATGGGTATGAGGGATCTGTCTTGTGTATATCCCCAGCACCAGGGGGCTCCAATGCATACTAGTTACTGGAAAAAATCCATACAAAATTCCCCCCTTTCATTTTACAGATGAGTGACTGAGGCCCTGGAAGGGGAGGGACTTGCCCGAGGTGGTGCAGTGAGGAATGGGTTAGGCCAGGGCTGGACCCAGGCTCCCTGACTCGTGGTCGGGAGGAGGCTCGTGACATGGCTGGGCACTAGAGGGCCAGCTCTGCTCTCCTGGAGGCCTGGGGGAGCCGGTGCTGAGTACCCTCCCGCAGCCGAAAGCCTGGAGCCAGATCAGGGTGTTTGGGAGGCTGTGCTGGTGGGAGCCTGTGCCCCAGGGGAGGGCGCATGTGGAGATGACAAAGAGTGGGCTGGGAGTGGTGGGTTGGGGGGAGCCAGAGAAGCAGGGCCAGGGCCCGGTGAAGATGCCCCCCACCTCCTGTTCTGGCTGCAGCCTGGCTTTGCTAGGATGGCTGGGCGTCCCCATCAAAGACCGCAGCAGGGCCATCAAGGGCCACCATCGGCCTTCTCCAGTTGGCTGGGGTCCCAGGGAGAGATGAGAGGAGGGTGAGCAAGGTGGTGGGGGCCACAAGGCCTCGCTTCCTTTCACCTGCTCCCTCCAGGGACTCTCCCAGGACCCTCCCCATCACCCCATCCCCTGTCAGGTTGCTGGCCAGCTGAAGGTCATGGCTTTGGACTCCAGCCACCCCAAACCGCCTACAGTCAGGGCTTGAGCCACTGCATTCCCAAGGCTCCCTCCCTCCCCCTCAGGGCTGGCTGGGGCGGGACAGGCTGAGGGTCCCTTGGCCATGGACCCTGGCAGGTGGCAGTGGAAGTTGCAGGCCCCAGAGGGAGCAGGAGGGGCCTTCTCCCAAGGCTCCCTCCCTCCCCCTCAGGGCTGGCTGGGGCGGGACAGGCTGAGGGTCCCTTGGCTATGGACCCTGGCAGGTGGCAGTGGAAGTTGCAGGCCCCAGAGGGAGCAGGAGGGGCCTTCTCCTGGCCAGCTGGGGTTCATGCCTCGTGTCCCCCATCCAGTGGGTGGGGACCACTAGATTACAGATCTTCAAATGCAGATCTCCCCATCAATAGGTGCAACACGTTCACTCCCATGGGGCAGGGAATCTGAGTGAGGCCCGGCCTGGGGTGGGGGAGGCCAGCGAGGAGCAGGGAGCAACTGCCTGAGCAGCCAGCGGAGCGGCACCTTCTCAGAGGAGAGGACCCGGCCTGCAGGGAGGGTGGGTGGGGTAAGGGCGGCGGCCGGGGTCTGGAGGCGGCTGGTGTAACCGACCAGGTGAGAGGAGGTGGGGGAGGGTGAGTGGAGAAGGACGCCAGGTTGACTGCTCACTTGAGGGGGGCGGGGGAGTGTGTGAGCGAGTGTGCGACGGGGCTCACTTGGAGGTGTTAGGATGAGACACCAGCTAACACAACTTGGCATGGCCAGGTCTGAAGTTCAAGGAGGAAAGCTGGCAGGAGACGCCGCCTGGGCAGCTGGCAGTGGGTGTGGCTGACCTAGAGCAGGTGCAGGCTGTGGGCACGGTCGAGGCTGCAGGCCGGCGAAGGGGTGGGCTCCGGGCAGTGGGTCTGGAGAGCCGAACCCGCAGGCCACGTCCTGCTCCGCGGCCCCGCCTGCAGGGCCGGGACAGGGGCCGGCTGCAGCCC
>NW_007729492.1:178781-179775 GCF_000696425.1 Galeopterus variegatus
GGCGCCGACGGCCGCGAGGTCATCACGGGCGGCGCGGCAAGGCTCACCCACCGCACCCCAGCCTCCGGCCCTCGGAGCCCGGTGCCGGCTGAAGGGGAGACCCCCGGGGCAGGAGCGTCACGGGGGCGCTTCCGGGGAAGGGCAGACGCCGGCCTCTCCCGTGCCAACCACCGAGGCTCTGGACACCCTTGCACCGGGGGTGCAGGATGTCACCGCCCAGCCCGGTGGCCTCGCCTGTGCCGGGGGACCGCGCCCGCCGCCCCACGGGCAGCGCGGCCGCGGCGATTCCTCCGCTGGGGCCTCGGCCTCGGGGAGGAGCGGGGACCCCAGCACCCACCCAAGAGCTGAGGGCCCCGGACGTGCCCGTGCCCGTCGCGTGCTACTGCCCTAAATCCTGCCCCCTGGAGTTGCCGCTTAGGGTTGATATCAGCTGCGCCCGGGCGGCCCCGTGTTACCAGCCCTGCCTCCCTTGCCCGCGCCTGACCCGCCGCAGCCGGGGCGCGGGCAGCAGAGACGGCCAGGTCGCTGCTGGTGGGGCTGGGAGGCTCAGGCAGGGGTCCTGGGGTTCGCTCTTCCACCTCTGGGCCCCCTGTGGGCGCTCGGTCCTTCCGGTGCCTAGTCTGGGCCTCCCAGGTAAGTGGGCAAGAGGTGAGAGAATGACCCGAGCAAGCAGAACGGTGGGCGCCAGGGTCTGTACCCGCCCCCCGGCTGCAAGTGTGTCCTTGGACAGGCCGGCGACGTCTCTGAGCCACAGTTCCCGCCTGTGACCTGGGGGCGGGCCCACGGAGCCCACTGGTCCCGCGTCCCTGTGGGGGGTGCGCGTCAGGGTGTGGGACGGCGCGACCGGGCAGGGGTCCCAGGGAGGAGAGGCAGGGGAGTCTCCTCTCTGCGGGTCCTGGGAGCATCCGGAGGGCGACGCCCCGGCGGACGGGGGCTGGGGAGGCGGGACTCCGTTCTCCCCCCGTGTCCAGGGCGCGGCGAACCCCCGCCCGGG
>NW_007729492.1:180205-182502 GCF_000696425.1 Galeopterus variegatus
CCGTGGCCTTGGTGTTATCAGCACCGCACTCTCCCGAGTGAGCCACGGGCCGGCCCTCTTCTCTCCTTTTGAAAGAGTAAAGGTTACTCTGTTGATTTGCTGCCTAGATGATCTGTCCGATGCTGAGAGGTGTGATCAGGTCCCCCAATGTTATCACAGAGCAGATGCTTCTTCTGTCACTCTGGAATGCGCTTTGTGGAAAGGGACATCCTGTTCTTTCCTTTGGTCCCTGCTGGTGACTCTCCTTGTGTCAATGCACTCCAGTGGCTGGCGGACCATCTGCGTGGTGGTTGTGACATCTAGCTGCTTTTGTGGCAGCCATGCATGGTTACTGTGGTGGCTGTGGTGGGCCACCCACATGGAGGTGATGTTTTTGGCCTGCTCCTTGGCACTGGTGGTGTGCCTGGTTGGGGGGAGTCTGGTCCCCGGATCCATGCCCCAGCCCAGTAAGCACCAGCTTTAACATAAAGCAGACTGACTAGAGTGCACTGCTCCAGTGTAACACTGCCGTCTACCACCCTCTCTCCCGCTTACCCATCCGTCCACCCATCCAACCTCCTGTCTGCCCATCTACCCATCCGTTTGCTCTTCCCCCCACCCACCCGTCCAAGGCTCATCAAGTGCCCAGAGCTCTTGGCGTGAGGGCTAGGGAGACGCAGAGGTGGAAGCAGGGGGTCATGCCTTTAGGGGACCCTGTGTGGCGGGGGTATCAGACAGTGCAGTAGCTGAGAGGAGTTAGAGACCAGCCCAGCCGTGTTCAACTCTGGCGCCACTACCTACTTCGTGCAGTTCTTGGTCACCTTGACCTCTAGGAGCATGGTTGACTTGGTAAATGGCACGCCCTCCACTTGGGGTCTTACGCTGCCCCCAGGGTCCTGAGGCCTTATGTGCCACTCTTGTCACCCTAGTGGAGGCCCTTCCACTCACCTCCTGCAGCCGCAGGTGTTCCTATGTGTTCGTGGGCAGAGGGAGCTCCACGCAGCTGCAGGAGAGACCATCAGCTTTTTTCCAGTCCTGAGTTTTATTGACTCCTAGGGGCTGCCAGAGCTATAAATAGATGTTCTTGAGCTAAAAATAGCCTTGCTGGAGCATCAGACCATGCTCCTAGCTTTGCTCTTTTTGAGGACACTTAAGGATGCAGGATTTCAAGACCTTCCCTCCTCCTGAAGCCCCCAAAGAGGGGCTGGCCTAGCCCCCCTTTCCTCTCTTCTCTTGCTTCCTCTTTCTCTTCTCCCATCTTCTGAAACACACACACACACACACACACACACACACACAGACATATAGGGGTCTCCCCAGTGTCACTGGTTTGAACTACCTGTTCGCTTAGAAAGCAGGAGGGGTCCCTGGGATAAGTAGGACAAACCTGGAAGGAGCTGCACTAGCTGGAGGACTGGGGCTGAGGACACATCTGTTGGGGAACCTGCCTAGAAATTCCCAGAAACTAGCCAGAGTCCTGCCTGGCACATAGTGAGCGCTCAGTGCATACGAGCATTTGTTGTAGTAATAACCAAGCAAACGTTGTTACAGTGACCCAGGAGAGCCACAGCTAAAATCTGTCCTGTGGGGACAGTGCAGGGAGCTCACCACCACCTGGCTGTAGTCGTGCACCAGGGGACTAGCCTCAGCCACGGGCCCACTCACACTCACCCTCCGGGTCTGTGGCCCACGACACCCCGCAGCAGCTGGGCTGCGCTGACAGCTGCGGGGAGAGGAACCCCCTGGCTGGGGACAAGGAGGAGACACAGCAGCTCTTTCCACCCGGTTGCTTTTGGTCCTTGTGGCATGGACACACACCACTTAACTGATCTAATATCTAAAAAGCTAGCTGCAGACACTGTATGTGGGGTACTTCAGAAGTTCGTGGGTAATGGAATTAAAACACAGCGCGGATCTTTCCATGAACTTTCTGAAGACCTCCCACATAAGTAGGTCCTCACTGGTGTTGCAGAAGCCGTCCTCTGGTTTGCACGCACACACAGCAAGCGTCCGGATGTCACAGTGTGGTTGTGCTGGTGAGGGGAGTCCATGGGCAGGCTTGAGTTTTTATTTTGTATAGTTTCAAGTTATTTCAACTTTTACTAGCACGTAACAACAAAAAAAGGGTGTTTTACATTCTAGGGGTGCAGCTGAGGACCCCCTCCCCAACACCTGGCCTAACGCACCAGGCTCCTGGCCTCAGGCAGCCTCCAGGACTGTCCCCCCCTCCTCTCCCCCCACCTGCCCACCACCAGCCTCTCCCCTACCCCTGCCCCCACCCCATCCTCTCTGCCTGCACCTCTCCCACCCTGCCCCCA
>NW_007729492.1:183679-185834 GCF_000696425.1 Galeopterus variegatus
CCTAAGGAGGGCTCCGCGGCCCAGCCCCCTCCATAGCTGGACAGGGTAGAAAGCGGCCAGGGAGGGGCTCTTGCCCGCTCTAGCAGCACACGGGAGGAGGCCGCGACCAGGACAGGCCCTTCTCCCCATCCCAGCCACTCACTTTGGGGTGACCAGTGCCCCGCGAGCGAGGCCGAAAGGCCCCCCATGCCCCAGGACAGAGCCACCAGCGAGCAATGCTGGCAGCCCTGGAGACAAGGAGAGGGAGGGACGGAGGGACGGAGGGTGGGAGGAGGGGCCATGGGACCCGCCTCCAGAGTCCTGGGGCCCAACCAGTGGCCCCAGGCCACTGTCTCCCGGACAGCACGGGTGGGGGCGAGGAGGGAGGGAGCCAGTGTGTCCTCCACACCCAGGGTCAACTCAGAAACCCAACGGCGACAGACAGGTGGCAAATTTACATAATTAATAATAATAATAATTAACCAATAATAATAAATACTTAAATCGCTAATCCATAGATTGCAAATACAACAATGATAGCTTATTTTCTTGGGGAACAGGGGTGGTGGGGACAGAGGGAACAGGAACAGGACTTTTGCTTAGAGGAGGGATGACAAGGACACGGGGCTGTGTCAAAAAAACAGTAAATGGAAGGGACAGCCAGGGGCAACCTGTGGGGTGGGCAGGAGCCTCCCCGCCCTGCTCCAGGACCAGTTCTGCCTGGGCCACCCGTCCTGCCAAGCCCCTGGCCTCTGCGCAAGCTAACTGGCCCCCACTTCTAGACTCTGGGACACCAGAGAGACAGGGGACATTTACTCCTACCCCCCAAAAGCCTTGCGTTCCAATGACCCAAGAGGGTGTGGGACAGGGGGAGTTGGGGCTTTTCTCCTGCCCTCACCCCCAGGCTGGCCCACCTGAGCCAAAAAGCCACCTGGGGGTGGGGCTTGGCAGGTCACCCTGAAGATGCTGGGAGAGCACCCTGGGAAAATGGTGTACAGGGGCAGACAAGGGGGACAACTCCAGCGTCTACTCAAGTCAGGGGTCTTTCTCTGCCTTGAGATGGCTCTCCCAAAGCTGAAGACCCCACCCCCTGGAAGCATGAGGGTTCAGCAGGGGCTCCCCTCCGTTTGCAAGGGAGCACCTGCTCACGGAGTCCCCAGCAACCTGCAGATATGCGCCTGAATTCGAAGACCTTCCCGGGGCCTGGGGCTGGATGGGGGAAAGAGCCCAGGACAAGACCATACATCCTGCATCCTCCTCCTCATACTGGGCCCAGAGCTCCCCTCTGCCCAGTGGAGCCAGCACTGGCGAGCCGGGCTACTCCGGCTGATACCCCCAGACACCAGGCCCTGTCCTCCTGGTACACTTCTGCCCACCCAGCAGGGGGCTCTGCAGAGCACCAGCCGAGGAGACAGGAGAGGAGAGGGAATCCAGGCTTCAGCGGGGGCGGGGCGCATTTTCACCCCCATCCCTGCCCTGGGGGTCCACCTGAAAGACACTCCCCAGACCCTCTGGAAACCCTGGCCACCTTGGGTCCGATGCCTGTTGACACCCACCAGGGAACGGCTCTGGGGTGATGGGCGGTGAGGGTGCCCTGCATGCCACCAAGGTTTGGGGCCTTGAGTGGCTGGGGGCTGGCAGCGCCGCCTTGGGGGCACACCAGCTCCTGGGGCCACCTCCCCCCCCCCAACCTATGGCTTTGGTGCAGAGCCCAAGAAAGGCGCCCAGCAGAAGGGAGAGGGGAGAGGAGGCGGACGGGGAGAGAAGGGAGGCTCTGCGGCTCAGTTTGTGGCAAAATTTTTTTTTTTTCTTTTTTCCCCTTTATCTTATGTAAAAAGTGCACGAAAGCTCGGCAGCCTCTTTGCAAGGGTCAGCAGTGTTTCCTGGGGGTCGGGGAAAGCAGGGAGGGGCCCCAGGCCTGGCACCCCAGCTCGCGCCTGGAGGCGGCCTCATATTGCTTAGAAACGTGTGTTTCCGTTTAAACACCAGTCAACACAGAGCTGGGGACCGCCCCGCGCTGTCGCCAAATCATTGCCAGAATGAACAGCTCAAATAAATAAAAAACCGAAATATTTACTCCTCGATAAAAATCGCAGCGAAACCATTTACCTTTCTCCGCATCCTACGCGACACATTCCCGGTGGGTCCGGGCCGCCGCCGTCAGGACACCTCGATG
>NW_007729492.1:187098-190038 GCF_000696425.1 Galeopterus variegatus
TCCCCGCGTCGCCCTGCAGCGCGGCCAGCAGCTTCAGGCTGCGCTCGTACTCCAGCAGCTGGCCCAGGAAGTTGAAGTTGGGCGAGATGGACGGGCGCCGGTCCTTCACGAACCTGCGGTGAGAGGAGCCTCGGTGCAGGCAGGCACTTCCCGCCAGGCCGCGCTGCCCGCCTGACTGCCCTGCACCTGCGGCGCGTCCTTGGGCTCGCACCCTGGTGGGTGATGGGGCGGGCTCCGGCCTCCCCCTACCCAGCCAGGGCAGGGCAGCCGAGGGGCCCTGAGGGGCAGTCTTGGTGCACGGGGTGGGAGGGGAGGGATGGGGGGGCGGGTGAGTGGCCGTAGGCTGTTGAGTTCCAGGTGCCCAGCCAGCAGGGAAGCAGGGGTACCTGTAGGCGTCGTCCGAGGACATGCCCATGGTCTTCATGATGTAGGCAATGGCAATGGTGGCAGAGCGGGAGATGCCGGCCAGACAGTGGACAATGACTTGGCAGCTGGACAGTTTGGCTTTATCTGGGGGCAGGTGGGCCGTGGGGACCAGGTGAGGGCTGAGACTGCACAGCCCTTCCCTACCCCAGGTAGGGGCTCCACCCTTCCTACTGCCAACAGCCCAAGCTACTTCTCAGGGACCCCCCCATTGCTGAGGGGGCCTCCCCTCCTGGCCAGGTCGGGCTTCCTCTGGCAGGCCCCGCCCTAGCCTCACCGATGAACTCGATGGACTTGTCCAGCCAGGGCAGCAGCTTTTCACAGTAGTTGTCATTGATGGGGATGCGCATGAAGCGGCTCTCGCAGATGAAGTCCGGCTTGGGGCAGGAGCTGCTGGCATTGAGCACGTAGCTTATTCCATTTTGGGTCATCAGATCCTGGAGGGATGGGAGGGCAGGCTGGAAGGCAGTGGCGGAGAAAAGAGCAGCCCCCTGGGGCAGGGGAAAGGGGGCTTCCTCCCTGCAGCCTGGAGGCCTAGCTCCTGGAACCTCAGAATTTGTCCTGGATCCCAAGGTGCCTGAGGGGCTGGGCCCACTGGGTCCTCCTTCCATCTCCACCGTGGAGCCCAAAGGCCCTGTGCTGGGGGTTGGGGGACGGCTGGCCTCCTCTGCAAGCCCCGCCCACAGCCTGCGGTGGGCCCCAGGAGTTTTACAATTGCCTAGGCAGTGGCTTTTACCCTTTTCCCTGGTCACCATTTTTAAAACACAGGATTCTTTCAGAGCTGGCTAGGGGCCCAGTGACATCACCAGTTTGGCATGCTGGCTCCGCCGTGGGAGGGGCAGGGAGCCTGCTTCCCCACCCAGCCCCACCGGGCCCCTCCCCCAATCCCTGTTCTGTCCTGCAGGGGTGGGGGCCTTGGGTCTTCCCATGCCCCCAACCCATGCTTATCCCACCCCTGGCCCATCCATCGCCCTCTCCCATCAGCCTCAGCTCCTACCCCCTCACCCCCCACCCATGTGGGAGCTGCTCATTGAGCTCCCACCTCTTTCCCTCATCAGCCAAAGCCCCCGGACATGCACACACCTTGTTCAGGACATCCTTCTGAGAGCCCAGGTAGAGATGAGGCAGGATGCGGGTCAGGCCCACACTGGGAACAGGCAGGCAGGGCTGGGACAGGCTCATGGGCAGCAGGGCCACGGGCTTGCCCTCACAGAGGCCAGGGAAGCAGGAGGAGAAGGTGGCGAAGCCCCCTGCAGGAGGAGGCACATCAGGCGGGCCGGCCAGCTGGGGCAGGGGAGGATGCCAGGGCACCCCATCTACCATCGCGCTCAACCACACCCAGCCCACACTCGAGCAAGGCGGCCAGCGAGCCTGTGGCCTGAGCACCTGGCCCTGAGCTGGAGGGCCGCTCTCACCACGCTGGGCTCGTACTGCTGGGCATCTACAGCCTGTGGCTACGCCCACATTCCTCCTCATGCTAATTAGGGGCTGGCCCCACTGAGGAAGCGCTGTGATGCCAATAAATGTGGGGTGGAGGTGGCCAGCCAGCACAGCACTTGGAGGGCCCAGGTGGGGCTGGCTCAGAGGCCATAGGGGTTGGGGGGTCACCTGTTGGGGGTGTGGATCACACAACCTGGGGAGGAGAGGCCCTGATCAGCCCTTCCATACTAGTGGCTTGGGGCCAGGCTGGGCCCCTCCTGCCTCCCCCCTGCGCTGATGCAATCCCTCCCTGCCTCCACTTGGCTGGGAGCCCCAGGCCCAGGCTCGGGTGCCAGGACTGGGAGGCAAGGGCTTCCAAGGGGGCCCTCCCCCTCCCCTGGGCATGACATCACCCACTGGAATTGGCACGGTCCACAGGGGCATTTGTGGTCTGGCTACAGCTCCACTCCACCCAGCAGGAGAGGACAGAAGAGCAGAGGATCCCTGGGCACTGGGAGCATGCAGGACAGCAGCACACGTGGTTGCCGCGTGCCCTGCCACCCTCCACACACATCCTAGTCCTGGCCACAGGTTAGTGGAAGGGGCCCTCCACCAGCTGGAGAGACCTGAGTGCAAGACCCTGGAATGTGTGACTCAGGGCCATGGGCAGAACACATCACGCCCCTGGCCTCAGTGTCCTCATCCTGCCTGCCACACAGCATTGTTTTGAGGCTCAGAGGAGACAATGACCCTGAAGACACACAGAGAGAATGGGCCTGGCCACCCCTGACCTGGCTGGGGAGACCACTGACTTGGCCACTAGCTCTGGGTAGGACGCGAGGTGAGAACTACTTGGCAGCACCTGGGGCTGACCACACTTCTGGGGACGCAAGTCCCCAAGGCATGTGGGCGCATTTCTGGCTTTAGTTGACCCATCCAGCACAGGAGACGTCTAGGCTAAGACCTACCCTATCCCACCAGGGCAAGCAGGGAAGTGAAGGTGGAGTCTCAGGCCCTGGGACCCCCAGTGCTCTCTCCTGCCCTGGTCTGCAGAGGAGGCTGGTGCCAGGGATCTGGATGATTCCCAAAGACAGAGAA
>NW_007729492.1:190386-191612 GCF_000696425.1 Galeopterus variegatus
TGTCCTCATCCTGCCTGCCACACAGCATTGTTTTGAGGCTCAGAGGAGACAATGACCCTGAAGACACACAGAGAGAATGGGCCTGGCCACCCCTGACCTGGCTGGGGAGACCACTGACTTGGCCACTAGCTCTGGGTAGGACGCGAGGTGAGAACTACTTGGCAGCACCTGGGGCTGACCACACTTCTGGGGACGCAAGTCCCCAAGGCATGTGGGCGCATTTCTGGCTTTAGTTGACCCATCCAGCACAGGAGACGTCTAGGCTAAGACCTACCCTATCCCACCAGGGAAAGCAGGGAAGTGAAGGTGGAGTCTCAGGCCCTGGGACCCCCAGTGCTCTCTTCTGCCCTGGTCTGCAGAGGAGGCTGGTGCCAGGGATCTGGATGATTCCCAAAGACAGAGAAGTCTGGTAAACTCCACCTTCATCCCTGGCCCAGCTCGGTGATCAGTTTGTGCAAACCCCCGGCCAGAATGCCTGCTGTGCAGGCCCCCTGTGCCCCCAAAGAAGGCTTCACTTTGGGGGACCGTAGAGAGTGAGGAACCTCCAGGTTGGGGGAGTCGAGGCACTAGAATTGGAGGAGAAGCAGGTGACTGTTGGCACCAGGCATGCCACTGTTCCCAGGGCAGTGCCAGAAGGCCCCTGGGTGTTCCTGCTGGAGGACAGCCCCCTGGAAGGGCAGGTCTACAAGATCTCTTCCCCAGCATACGCCTCCCTTCAACCTCCAGACCAGTCTCTAAGGGATTTTGTTCCTTACTCTCTGCCCTCTGTAGGGCCTGCCCAAAGGGGGCGAGGGGACAGTTCCACCAGAACCTCCCCCCCAGCCCCTCCCAAAGGAGTGAAGGCGGGAATGTCTCAAGACAGGTGCAGAGACCGGACAGCCTTTGCAGCAATTTCACAGGGAAGCTTCCTGGGACTGCCCGTGCAGAGCCGGGTAGTGTGGGTGCCCCCTACCATGGATGCCAGGCCTGGCAGGGACTGAGGCTCCAGGGATTTCAAGGACTCCCCAGGCACTGGCGGTGGGTGACAAGGGGCCCTGGGGCTGATGAGTGACCCTCTGTAGGTCGCTGCACTCCTTGGGGCCCGGGAGGTACCCTACACCTTGGCACCCCGAAGGGCACCTTCCTTTGGGAGGACTCCCCCGCCTCCACTACCCCTGCTCGCTCTGCTTCGGTTGTCACCCACAGCGCGCCTGCCACTCACAATGAAATCCCAGACACACCGCGCC
>NW_007729492.1:192387-204806 GCF_000696425.1 Galeopterus variegatus
CGGCGCAGGGGCCGCTCCCGGTGCTGTCGCGCGCCAGGGTCCGGGGCCCGCGAGGCCACGGGGCTGCGAGGGCGCGCCCGTCCCCTGCCGGTGACACTCCCAGCCTGCAGCGCCGCCACTTAAAGGGCCAGGCCCTCGCCCAGCGCGCCCCGCCCCGCCGGACGTCATGAGTGGCGCAGCGGGGCTGGGGAAGGAGGGTGGGGGGGATCCCCGCCGCCCTCCCGCTTCCCGCAAGCTCGGTCCGTCATGCAGACTGGTCCCCTGCCCTCCAGCGGCACCTTGCTCGTCTCCCTGGGCTCCTCTCAGCCCCATCCATGAAGGGTCGGGTCCTCGCTCCCAGCAAATCAACCAGGGAGCCTGCAATCCCCTCTGCTGTGTGACCCCAGGAAGTCACTCGTCCCTTATGGTGGGTGGCAACCCTCTACCCCATTCAACATCTTCCTTCCTATTCTGGCTGATTATTCGGAGCAGAGACACCCGGAACAGGGGCTGTGACCACCGCAGGGGTGGGGGCTTGTGGTGTCCCCATGAACTGACTTCGTACTATGGGGGTCACAGCTCCTTCCCGGCCTGGCCTTTGGAGAAATGGGGACAAATGCTCAAAGCCTGCAGTTGGACGTCAAGGGTGGGAAGAGCAGGAGGGGGCTCAGAAAGCCAGGTGGGGCAGCTGGGTTCCAGGTGAGCCCTGCCAGGGAATCCCAGGTCAGGTCTGCCCCACTGGTGCTGGGTGAGGGGCCCCCAGGAAGATGGGCCCTTTGAGGCTCTGGGCTTTCCCTGGAGAAGCCTGGGGTTAAGGAGGGTCCTGCTCTGGGACCCTCTTCTCAGACTCCCAGAAGGGCCTCGTGGCTCCCATTCCTGACTAGGGCAGTAAGCTGTGCCATGGGAGGGACTCTGTTACACCCAGGACACCCGTAAAAAGCCCAGAACTGCTATCCTCTTTCCCCTTCCCTCCCTGCCCTCTCATCCCCCAAAACTGAACCTAGCGGGTGAGGGTTGGATCAAACGATCTGCAATCCTGTGGGTCTGGTTACAGGAGTTCACACATATGCACACAAATCCTAAATTCCACCCAGACATGCTTGGATCACTACAGACACCAGGGTTGGGAGACACATACACATATGCACACACAGATGGATGCTGGCCACCAGGCTCCCAGAGCCATGCAGACACACAGACACCCTCTGACCATGGCCACCCTGAAGTGCGGGCACTCAACTCACACCCAGATACACTGCACGGGGAGAGGGCAGCACACGCTCCTGTACACGGTGCTTGGGCACGGGATGCTGAACCATCCCCAACCCTCAGGGCTGGGCTCAGACGGCTCCATCACTGTGTGGTGGGGGTGGCAAGGCCATCTTCAGCCCACACTCTCCACCCATCTGCCATGGGTCCCCGGTGGCACTGAGGCCAGGTGTCAGAAGCATCCACAGACCTCAGACCCGGCCGGGGAGGGTGCGCATTCCTGGGACAGGACGGCTCCGGGAGTGGGAGCCGGGCCACCTCCAGGAAGTGGATTCTACAGAAGCACCCTCAGCCACTGTCCACAGGAGGAAGGAGTCAGCTGTGAACCAGGCGTGCTGGAGTGTGAGTGTGTATGGGGGGCTCCCCAGCCATCCTGTTTGGGGGCCAGCTGGCCAGGCAGCTTTGAGGAAATGACTTGCCCTGGGGGTCCCTCTGCTGGCCCCCAGGCAGCAGCCAGGATCGATGGGGCTGTTGCTAGGCTGGTTAGGGTTAGTTCAGCTGGTGCCTTCAGGGGGATCTCCCTGGTGTGGGACCAGTTCCAGTTCAGACTGAGGTTTCCAGGGGTGGGGACTCTGCCCCCTCCCTCTGACAGGGAGCTCCCACATGGGGAGGAGGGACTCCTGGCAGAGCCTTTGCCTGATCCCTCACCCCCCTCCCCACCGTGAGCCGTAATTTGGGGTTTCCTACCGTCCACCTCTTCACCTGCCAGTGGTGGGGGTGGGCCCATGTTGGAGGGGGTCCTGAAGTGTGGGGTCCCCCAAGAACTCCAGAGGTACTGGGACCCCTCTTCCCCTGCCATGTGGACACCAAGGGAGGGGCAGCCCACCTGTGAGGATGGCCACACTGTCAAAGCAACCATCCAGCTTGCTGAGCAGGATGGAGAGGAAGCTGTCGGCAGCCAGCACGCTGGCGTCCCGGGTGCTCTGGTCATAGACCACCACGTCCTGCGGTTCCGTGGCCTCCACCTGGGGGCCGGGAGAGCAGAGGTCAGGGTGCTGCCATTACCCACGGCTGCTGGCCCAGGGCAGAGCAGGGGGTCAAAGGACAATGGGAGGGAGGGGCTGCTGTGACCTTGCCCACCTCATGCCTCGTCTCTTCTCCACCTGCCGGGTGCACAGATATGCTCACACCTGGACAGGTGTAGATGCCCATAGCCACACAAACCGGCATCAGATCAGGCAGAGGGAAGGGCACGGGCATGTGTGGGCGTCGACTGTGGGCCAGCCCGCATGGAGGAGACACAGGTGACTGTGATGGGGTCCCGGGGACACAGAGTGGCAAGAGCACACGGGCGTGGCCTGGGCTGGTTCCCAGGGTTGCCAAGGCAAAGGGAAACCCATTCTCAGTGTTCCTGGGAGGCGTATTTCGGGGATTTCAGAAGCAGGTGCCTTTGGGCCTGGGCCCTCTTTGGAGCTGACCACTGAGCCATCGGGCCTCTCCTTCTAGCCTCATTTCCTCCCCGCCCCCAATGGAGAACTGAGGGCTGCAGCAGAAGCTCCTTCCCCCCAACGCTCATTCAGGAGGTGGCAGCTGGAAGTGGGGTGCCTCCTGCCCTTCTCCCCCACCCAGAGGGCCCGGGCTCGGGGCCAGATGTTGAGCGGCTTTTGCTCAGACACAGCTCATGCCCCCGCCCCCCAAGCACACTCAGCTCTTAAGCCAGCTGAGCCACCAACCCCGGGACAGATGATGTCACCAGCAGCCAATGGGATCGCATTCTGGCCGGGAGTCCTCGCTGGAGGTGATTAATCACTGGATTTCCCTCATTGGAGGCCGCAGGGAGCTCCCGACAAGCGGCCATCCCACCTGGGTCCTCTCATGTCCCAGCTCTGAGCAGGGCAGGGCAGTGACACAGACCCCTCCTAAAGCCTCTGGGCTGCCTGCCTGTCACCCTACCCCCACTGAAGGCGGTGGCAGGAGGTGCCACCTTCACGGGTCACTGGCCTAGCAGGTCCCTCCCAGTAGCTGGACTTGATGGTCCTGGAGGAATGAGCTGTCCCTCCCAGAAGGACATTGCTGGGGGCCACAGAGAGAATTCTAGGTCCCTGAAGATGGGGGGAGAGCTGGGGGTTGGGGACATGGATTGCTCAGCATGGGCCCCCGGCCACCCCTCCCATCCTTGCAGCAGTCAGAGTGGTCAGACCAGCAGCCTTGTCTCAGTGCATGCCCGGCTGGCTGCCCCTCTTCTGCACTGCCCTCTGTGCATTTGCGTCATGCTCAGCTACTTGCCCTCCTGTGCTGGGCTTGGCCACATAGCCCTGTATGTGCATGGGGAGACAAATGGCAGTCCCCCGACCTCCCTGCGGGGCTGAGCGAAGACCCAGACAGGGTCAGAGTCTCCAGGAGTGTGGGCAGGCGCTGCACAGAGGCTGGGGAGGTGGTGCATTTGCGTACTGGTAACAGGGAAGCCTGGGGCTGCCCATGATCCTAGGTAGGCTGAGGAGTTCAGCTGCTGGAAGTGATGGGAGCCCGGGGGGAGGGGGATGATCCAGGGGCCTGGATGGGGCAGGATAGGGGTACCTGGCTGCGCACGGCCGGCTGGATGAGCTCAGCGATGGTCACCTTGCCCTGCTGCAGCCGCCGCTTCACCAGCTTGGAGCAACAGATGTTGACAGAGCTGAGCACGTGCCAGCTGTTGTACTCCACGAAGGAGCGGCTGTCGATGACCAGTGGCCCCCGGGGCCCGCCCCGCAGCAGGCTGGCCAGCTTCTTGGCATCCATCACCTTCCTCGGGAGTCGGTCCCCAGCCATGGCAGGGCAGTGGGCAGTGGGGCGGGTGACCCCTGAAGTGAGGAGGGGCTTGTCCGATGGCCCAGGGTGTGGCCTCCAATTCAGAGTGACCTAGCACATGGCGCCAGACCTGCGGGGAGAGGCGGACGGTCAGCAGCCTGCAGGGCCCCTATGGTGGGCACCCAACAGCTCCGCAGGTAGGGCCAGTGCTGGGATCCAAGGGCACCATAACTCGGAACGCCTGAGGCTGACCTGTGCCGAAGGGCCCTTCCTCCCTCTGGATGGATGAAGGCCTCATTAAGTTGAGAATCCACAGGACAGCCCCAGTCCAGCCCCTGCCTATGGTGCCAGCCTCTCCGTGGGAAACAACAGGGCAGAGGAGGGTCTCAGGGCCCATCCAGGGGCAGGATGAGGCTCAAGGGTGCTTGCTCTGGGGCCCTGGGGTTCCTGGGCACTTGTGAGCTCCAGATCACTTCATCTCATCCCTGGGGTGCAGATCCCCCACTTCCGCCTCTGCATCTTCCCAACCCCCAGGACCCCCAGCATGGTCCCTTCTTTCCCTCACTGCCAAGCCCTCTGCCCTCCTCTCAGCTAGCTCTCCTCAGATCTGCCCCTCTTTTCCTTGGCACAACCCAGGGAAAGCCCAATCCCGGAGCCTCATCACCTGAGGCAGCTCTGTAAACTGATAATCTGGACCCTGGTGGGTGGCGGGGCTTGGGGCAGCCTTCACTAGCTAATGGGCTCCCAGAGGCCATGGACGGGCAGGCCAGGGTGCTGCGCGGGCTCGGGTGTGGAGTGGGGGCTCCTTTGCTATTGCGACGGTCCCAGTTCTGCAAGTGAAGTTTAGCGCATCTGCCTGCCTGCTGCACAAAGGTTCTGAGGCCAGTGGCCAGCTCCTGTGGGGGTGCGGCACACCCTCACAAGGTGGGGGTGGGGCACAGCGGAGGCCTGAGGTCTGGGGAACCTTCAGGGATGGGTAGATCCCAGGATGGGTGGGGTCAGTGTGTCTGGGACCCTCAGCATGGCCTCCAAAAGCCCTCAGGCTGAGGGGTGCATGGACAGAGTAGGAGGTGGCTCGGGATCTGGGGACTCTGGGAGCCCATTCTTGTGGGCTTGGCAACAAGTCTCTGCCACACTCCCCACCTGTCAGGCCCCATCTCCCTGCCATCTGCCAGGATTGGCCTTTCTCCGGGCCCACCCAAGCCTCACAGCCCCCCAAGAAGCACACAGTGTCAGGATGACAAGTTTACTTTAAATATGAGGAAACTGAGACTCAGGGAAGGGGTGGGGCCAACCCAAAGTCACACACAAGGACATGAGACAGTACTCAGGGCTCCTGGGCAGCCCCTGCAAGGCCCATCTCGCCTGCACCCCCACGACTGCCTTTCAATCGGGGTCTTCACTCCACCACATCCCCACCCAGCTCAGGGGAGGGGAGAGGGTGGGGGACAGGTGTTCCCCCAGGGCCTATGGAGAAGGGACCACAGCGGGAAAGCCCCTCAGGAAGCCACATGGGGCGCCTGGGAGCCCAGTGAGGAACCCTGAAGACGCTTGGTGCATCACAACCTGCGACGCTGGGGACAGCAGCAGCAGCTCCCAGGGTGGTGGGACAGGTCCCAGCGCCCTCCCTGCCTGGGAGTCCTGGCCCAAGCTCCTCCAGAGACCTTGCACTCACCCCTGCCTGGCTTTTGCAGCCTCAGCCAAGAGGCATCTGCGCTGTTCCCACCACCTGTCCCACCATCCAGGGTTCCTGGGGCCCGTGAAGCACTTGCCCTTGGATGGGCAGCCCAAGACTGATCCTCCAAAACAGACACCAGGAACCATGGCAGCAGGTCTCCAGACCTGCACTGAGTCTCTTCCACTGTGGGGGCAAGGCCTGGGGGCGAAGCTTGGCCAGCTGTCCCTCCCAAGGGAAACACGCAGTGGTCCAACAGCAAAAGGGCCTGCCTGCAGAGGAGGGCCCCTGCCTGCAGAGGGGGGTCCCTGGACTGCTGAGGGGGTGGTCCCTGGATGGCTTAGGGGGGTCCCTGGCCTGCCAAAAAGAGTCCCTGCCTGCAGAGCGGGTACCTTGCCTGCTGAGGGCGTCCTCAATTCAAATCCTGTACTGTTTGGGTAAGTTTTTCCTGAGTTGTAACCTGAATCTTGCACAAGGTGGTGGCTGCCATGACCACCAGGTCCCCTGGGCCCGCGGAAGGGCAGCTCTCAGTGCTCCTGCACTCTGCTGCAGCAACCCTGGGCAGAGCCTCCGCCCTTGACAGTGGGACCAACAGCACAGCACAGCCGCCCAGGATCCTGAGGGCCATGCTAGGCAGGGACATGGGACCAGGGGTCCTGTGCAGAGCCCCTTGACCCTGGTGCTCCTGCACTCTGCTGCAGCAACCCTGGGCAGAGCCTCCGCCCTTGACAGTGGGACCAACAGCCCAGCACAGCCGCCCAGGACCCTGAGGGCCATGCTAGGCAGGGACATGGGACCAGGGGTCCTGTGCAGAGCCCCTTGACCCTGCCACCCTGAAGCCTCAGTGTCCCCTTAAGTTAGGTGGGGGTGGATTATCTCTCACCTGAAACAACAGAAGGAAACAGAACTCACAGCGTGGGGAGGAAGGAAGGGGCTGGGAGAGCCCCTCACCCTCCCCGCAGCTGGGCCTGGCACTCAGACTGCCCCAAGAGAAGCCGGGGTGGGGAGGGGAGGCCTGAGATCCAGAGAGAAGGGGGGTGAGGGCAAATCGGGCTGCAGGGCCGTGGGCAGGGGCTGGAGGGGTGGGCAGATGGGCTCCCAGACCTTGTACCTGGTCCTGCCCTGCCCTAAGGAACGCTTCCAGCTGGAGCCCGGCCCTATTAACCACTGTAGTATTGTTATTTGCAGCCGAGGGGGACTCATTAGCAAGTTAGCACCTCCACCATCTCCATGGCAACCGCAGAGGTGCCAGGCAACCGCTGCTCCTGCTGCAGCAGCAGCAGCTGAGAGCAGGCTCCTCTGCAGAGCGGACTCATTAGCAAGTTAGCACCTCCACCATCTCCATGGCAACCGCAGAGGTGCCAGGCAACCGCTGCTCCTGCTGCAGCAGCAGCAGCTGAGAGCAGGCTCCTCTGCAGAGCGGGCAGGTCACCCCTCCTTGCTTGCTCATTCCCACCCCCTGGCAGGTGCCCAGTTGCTGGGGCCTGCGACGAACCCCAGCCACCCCGATCCAGGCCAAAGCCCCGGCGGGGTGGAGACCTCTGGCCCCTCCCCCACTCCCACCCTACCTGGTCCTAGCCTTCCTCCTGCTCCCGTTCCCCACTGCACACAGCTACACTCGCCGCAGCCCACTCGCTCCCCACCCCTCGGAAGCCTTCTCTGCACTGCAAAGGTCTGGCCAACGCCCCCTCCTGCAGGAAGCCTCTGCACTGCAATGGATCAGGGCCCAGAGCGGGGCCAAGCAGGTCGGGGGTGGGGAGTGGGGACACCTAGGACAGCCTTGAGCAGATCGGTGGGGCTCGAACAGGCAGGTGTGGGTGGATATTGCCGGGTCCTGAGCCTCTGCTTTCACTGACCCACACGCCAAGCCCTCCCAGCCCAGGCTCAGCCCGGGCCGTGCCCGGGAACCAACGTGGAAGAACACCTATCGCCCTGCTATTCCAGAGCCTAGGGTGGGTAAGAGGGGGGCTGGGCTGGAGATTGGTCACTCCAAGCACAGCCCCATAGACCCTCACCAAAGGGCTTCGAGCCCAGGAGACAGCAGCTTCCAAGTCCAAAGTCAGAAGGAGGGTCCTCCCAGGCCACGCCCCTGTGAGGAGCCCACAGGCAGCCCCCTTCCCCAGGGCCAGGTGCTCTGCCCAGCACAGCCTGGCTCCCGCGCCCGCACACACGTCGCTCTCTGTGCCTGCCAGAACACGCCCCTTTGCACACTGACTCCACATACGGGGCTGGCGCTCACTCGTTACCCACAATCCACCTTGCCCCCGTGTGTATCCACTCACAAGCAAACGTGTGTGCACTTCCATGTGGCACTGGACGCACACACTCACGTGCGCACTCGCACACACATCCTCACCCTCTCCATGCCGAATCCCCCAAGAATCCCAGGACACCAGCTACAGACCTCCTCGTACACTTGGGCTCCCACACTCAGGGCCTCCACACAGTACATCCATGTCCCTGAGCACACGTGTGACCAGGACCAGCCTTCTGAGAGCATCCCCACCAAGCTCCCCTCTGCTCAGCATCTAGTGGTGGGGAGCTCACTACCTCCAGGGATGGCTGTCACAACTGTCAGCCACTCACAGTGGTGTCCCCAGCCCCTGCTCACATCAAGGCAGGCCCCCGGAAAAGAGTGGCAGCGGAGGGACCCAGGATGCTGAGGTCACCCAGGGGCACCTACAGGGGCAGAAACTGCCACACTAAGGGGACCAGGAGAGAGACTGGTAGGTGGAGACCCCTGGGAGGCAGGGGCAGGGTGCTCACCCGGGTCAGCGCCTCTCACCCTCCCTTGCCAGGCTCCCCCAAATGCTCTCACCCCTGCTCCACTCAGCTCCCTGGGGTGAGTGGGCAGGACCCACGCCTCCTTCACTCTGCCTCACCTGGACCAATGGCAATCCCGAGCAAAGCCCCAGCCTGGGGAAGCTGTGAACCCAGGAGAAGGGGGTGGTGGGGAGGCCCTCTCAGTCCCCAGGAATGGGGTCTAGGCTGAGCCTGGGGCAGAAGTCGCTGGCACGTGGACCAAAGAAAGTGAAGTCTCAGGACCTGACAATATCAGCGTTTCCTCATCTCCTCTGTTCCCACCTGGCCTGCTCATCTACAAGGCTTCTGCTGGCCACTGTCCTGAGCGGTCCAGGCAGGGGTGGTCTCAGCCCATGCTGTCCTTGTGGCCAGAGTCTGACTGTCTCTCTCCCGCTGTGGGTTTGGCTCTTCTCCCTGCTTTCTCTATACGCTGCACATCCAGGTGTCCCCAGACCCTCACGCATCTAGGCACCTGTCAGGTTGAAACTTCTGGGCCCCAATGTCAGCCTCAGCAGCCGCAGAGAGGTGATGCTGGGAGGGGTCCTGGAACACACACTGCCTTTAAACATCTTTATGCATCTCTGTTCCCGGGACTCTGTTCCCGGAGGCAGCCTCTGGGGCCCAGATGCCTCCCAAGGGCTGAGTGCAGGAGGGGAACAGACCTGCCCAGCAACTCTCCTGAGGCCTCAGGCTGATTGCAGCAGGAGGCATTTCTCTCAGACTTCAGGATGAACTCCCAGCTCCTGGTCACATGACGTGCCTATCCATGGCGGGTGCTCCTATCCATGTCTGAGGAGCAAATGCATGGGGGCACCGCATGCTACATTCATCCGTGGGGCGGCCCTGGGAGCAAGAGGGTCTCAGCATGGTCTGTGCCACAAGGGAGGCGATGGAGTGCGGGGACCCTTGGACCTGCACTCAGACCCCCAGCGTTAGGGGCACAGAGCAGGAAGATGCTGCACCCCTGGCCTGCAGCACCCCACCCCCACCCCAAGCAGCACAAGAACACTGCAGATGCCACACTATATCCTAACACCCTGTCCTCCAACCCACAGAGTGCCCCACCCCCCATCACTGCAGCACCAAGGCCCCCAACTGCCCCCCAGCAGAAGGCAGCACACCTTTGAGCAGGGAGTCAGAAGACAAGTTCTCCCATAAGGGACGACCTGCCCGGGGCTGGGCCTGTTGCTGCCCCCTCTCCTCCAGGCCAGGCTATTAGGTACCCCCCACACCCCCACCCCTTTCCGCCGGCTCCCCCTCCCCATGGTGGGCAGATAGGCCCAGGGGCTGGTTGCAGGCAGCCCGGCTGTGCCAGCCCCTCCCCCAGCATCGCGGCCGCCTCTGCAGCCGGCGCACGGATGGTCTTTATTCCGCAGAGGCCAGCCGAGCACCCCCAGGTGGGGGACCGGGCCGCTCCCCACCGGGCACGGATAAGCCCTTTCCTGAGTCTCCCCTGGGCCAAAGGCCGCCGTCCTGTGGCCGCCGCTCCGCATCTCCCCGACCCGCTCAGGGCCAGGGACGACCCTCTCCAATTCTGGCTCCCAACGGGGGTGCCGTAAGGGGGGCGTCTGGGGCTCGCNAGGCCCCGCGAGGCGCTTCACCTGCAGCATCTGCGCTCGGCCCGCACGACCCCTGGAGGTGGGGACCCGGGTCTCCGCTTTCCAGGGCGGGAGGCTGAAGCTCAGAGGTGCGCTGGTTTGCCTCAGGTCGCACATCTCATGACGGGGACCCCCAGGGCAGCGCTGCCCCCTCCCACTCACGACATCCGGCCCTGACGCCCCAGGGAACGGTCGCCCCCCACAGCCCTCACGGCGCCCACCCTGACATCTCCCACGCAGGCTGCTGCCTGTCCGCCCCCAGCCGACCCCTGCGGGAACGCAGCCCTGCGGCCGCCTGGACGCCGCGATTCCAGAGCGGGCACAACACACAGGTAACGACACCTTGAGCAGGTGCTGGGCCGGAAGCACACCAGAGTGCGCGGACAGTCCGGAGGCCACCAGGAGGTGCAGGAGGTGACCGGCGGAGGAGGCAGCACTGGCGCAGGAGACCCGATGCAGGAAAGACCTCGGTTGTCGCTGGATGGGGTCCGGGGTGCTGGAGCAGGTGGGCGGGGGCAGGCTGGAGAGGGGCACGCAGTCATCCATCCATTGATCCATCAAATAGTTACTGACCGCCTTCTCTGGGCCAGGCTCTGTGTCGGGTGCTGGGGACAAAGCCCTGAGAAAGGGGACAAAGACCCCTGCGCTGGGAGCCTTTGAAGGTAATTATTTTGGGGGTGTATGACTGGACACCCCAGACAACTCGAAAGCTCCCTCCCGAAGGCTGCCGGTGGAGAGTGGGGGTGGTCCCCCTTCATCCCGGGACCTCCAACCAACATGGGTCTCCAGGATTACCCTGCGGCTCTGAGAGGGGCTTCAGCCCGCAGGGAGTGCACCCCTTCCTTGGGACGGAGGCAGCTGGGAGACGGCCCTCAGCCGATGCTGATTGAACGGAGGGTCACAGAAAAGGAGGCGGGCACGACTGACTGGCCCATCCCCTCCTGGGCTGGGGTGGCGCAGGACCCCAGAGGTCAGAGTGTGAATGGCGGTGGCCGGGGTTGGGGGAGGGCAGCGGGCAGCCGGCAGCTCTGGAGGGCTCCCCTCTTTGCCACGCTTGGTCTTCCCAGGCTGTGCCGCCTTCAGCTTTGCACACAGTAGGCATCGCATGAGTGCCTGGAGCTCCCCTCCCTCGCTGGTCGGAGTCCAGGCAGCTGTGTGTGGGGTGGGGGCGAGTGTGTTTCTTGCCCGGAGCTAGCACCTAGGAAAGCAAGCTGCGGGGGGTGGGAGGGGGAAGAGAGTCCTGGGAGCCCAGGGGTGTTTGGGGTGGGGGCCGGGTTCCGGTCTTTCCCCTTTCCTGCCCCAGGCTGGGCCCTGTAGGAGGAGGGCACTGCTAAGAAGGGAGCCCAGGCCGGAGGTGCACCCTGAGGCTGAAGGCGCCAGGCTCAGAGGCATAGGCGGGTCAGCGGTGGGGGTGGGGGATGTGGCCTGGCTGGGTTGGGGCTCACTCCCTGCCTGAAATGTGGGGGAGGCTAGGCCTGGGGGTGGGGCAGGAGCATTCAGGCTGAGACTGGGAGAAGGGGAGGTGGCGGGAGGGGCACGTGAGCCCTGCAGGATAGATGGCTGTCACGGGGTGGGGAGGTGTGGATGCCTCGCCTGGCTTGCGCCCCTGCCAGGCCCAGGATGAGCCCACTGGAGAGAGGAGGCAGAGTGTCCAGGTGGGCTTCTGCAGGAGGGCTGGGGCGGGCTCCTCTTCTGCCTTGCCAGGTGTCATCAGCGCCTGCAGGTGGCCTGGGAGTGCCCGTGGACCTGAGAACCCTGGTTACCCCGGCAGCTTCTAGCTAGGCCTGAGCAGGTGGCAGATGGTGTCCTGAGCCCCTTCTGGAAGCTCCAGGCCACACACAAACAGCTTGGTAGGAGGCCTGGACTGTCCCTGGGGAGGGCAGTGCCTTTGGGCCATGATTCTTTCATAATCCTAATGGTCATTTCTCATGCAAATAAGCACTTAAAACCTTGAGTTCTGCCACTCACCATGGTGGAGGACTGGGGGGTCGCCACTCTAGAGAGGACAGTGCATATCCAAGGCCACCGGCTCTGGGCCTAGGTTCTGGCCAGCCCCATGCTAGGTCTGGTCCCTGCCCCTTGGCCGCGCTGTCACACCCTCACCCCCAGCGGGGGTCCGGCCGTCTGGGCGCCTCGCCTGGCGCGGTGGGGCTGAGGTCCACGCCTCCGGAGCGGTCAGCATCTCCTCCCGGCGCGGGTCCGAGCGTCTCGCCGGGTTTCTGCTCTCCGGAGGGGCCTGGCTCGGGCAGTGGCCTCCTTCCGAGACGCGGGCGAGGTGCGAGCCCCGCTGCGCGCTGGGCCCCGCCACCCACAGGTGAGCGGTCGCACCGGCCCGTGCGCAGGTGGGTCCCGCGGGGCCGGCTCGGCGG
>NW_007729492.1:205670-214706 GCF_000696425.1 Galeopterus variegatus
GGCCGGCCCTCTTTCTGATTTTCATGTAATTTTTTCAGCTACTAGTATACAGGAAACATCCATGCCATTACGTTTCCCCACCTGACTTTTCTTTTCTTTTTTTAGTCAAGGCATAGTTAACTCAGTAAAATGCTCATCTCAGGTGTTGCAGATTTTTTTTTTTTTTTTTTAAAGATGACCGGTAAGGGGATCTTAACCCTTGACTTGGTGTTGTCAGCACCACGCTCAGCCAGTGAGCCAACCAGCCATCCCTATATGGGCGCCGACCCCGTGGCCTTGGTGTTATCAGCACTGCACTCTCCCGAGTGAGCCATGGGCCGGCCCAGGTGTTGCAGATTTTTAAAATTTTCTTTAAGAACTTATTTTTTTTGTTGTGGTCAAATACACATAACGTAAAACTAGCTGTCTTGACCATCTTTAAGTGCACAGTTCAGCAGCATTAAGCATATTCACACAGTTTGCAGCCATCACCACCATCTGTCTCCAGAACTTTCTCATCTACCCAAACTGAAACTTTGTCCCCATTAAACACCAGCTCCCATCCCCTCCCCAGCTCCTGCACCCCCCATTCTACTTCCTGTCTCTGTGAATTTGATGACTCTAAGGACCTCATATAAGTGGAGTCACACAGTATTTGTCCTTTTGTGACTGGCTTATTTCACTAAGAATAACGTTCTCAAGGTTCATCCATGTTGCAGCATGTGTCCTAATTTCATTCTTTTTTATGACTTGATAATATTCTGCTGTATGTATGATACATTTGGTGTATTATACGTTTTGTTCATTCATTCATCTGTCCATGGACACATGGGCTGCTTCCACCTTCTGGCTGTTGTGAATAGCGCTGCTGTGCCTGTGGGTGCACATGCATCGGCTTGAGTCCCTGCTTTCAGCTCTTTGGGGTCTATACCCAGAAGTGGAATTGCTGGGTCATACAGTAATTCCATGTTTTACTTTTGAGAAGCCACCAGACTGTTTTCCACAGTGGCTGCACTATTTTACACTCCCACCAACAATTCTTGACATCCCTGCCAAAACTGACTTTTTGGAGTGTATGGTCCTGTGAATCTTAACACATGTAGATTCATGTACCATCATGATAATTAGGAAACAGAACAGCTCCATCACCCCAAAAATCTCCCTTGTGATATCTCTTTATAGTCATAGCACCTTCCTCCCACCCCTTTGCCCAGTCTATGGGTTAATTGTGTCCCCCAAAAGTTCACACGTTGGAAACTTGACCTCCATTGTAACAGTGTTAAGAGGGTGGGAAATCTAATTATGGCATTTGAAAGGTGGGGTCTTTGAGACATGATTGGACCATGAAGACTATGCCCTTGTGAACGGATTGATCCATTCATGGAGTAATGAGTCGTCACGGGTGTGGTTCTGATGGCTTCCAAGGAGGGTGAGTTAGCAGGTTAGCTCTGCTGCTCAGCCTCTTTTCCCACGTAACACCCTGCGTTGCTGTAGAGTCACCACCCAGAAGAACACCCTCACCAGGTGTGTTCCCTGGACCTTGGACTTCCCAGCCTCCAAACTGTAAGAAATAAATTTGCTTTCTTTATAAATTACCCTGTTTCAGGTATTCTGTTATAAACAACAGAAATGGAGTAATACACCCAGCAACTACTGATCTGTTCTCCATCTGTATAGTTTAGCCTTTTTGAGAACACCATGAGAATGGAATCACAGAGTGTATAAACTATTGAGAGGAAGTGCCTTTGAGATTCATCAGGTTGTTGTGGGTGTCATCAGTTCACCCCTTTTATTGCTGAGTGGTGTTCCATGGCACAGATGGACCACAGTTTACCGATGCACTTTGTAAAGGACATTTGGGTTGTTTTCAGTTTGGGGAGATTTTGAATGAAGCCGCTGAAAATGTTAACATGCAGATTTTTGTGTGAACATAAGTTTTCATTTCTCCAGGGTAGAAACCCAGGAGTGGGATCCCTGGGCCACATGGTAGGTATAGGTTTAACTTTATAAGAAACCACTGAACTGTCTTCCAGAGTGGCCATGCCGTTTGTATATTAACTTTTGCAAAACACTGTCCCAGTGACCTTGGGCCAGATTTCTCTGAGGTATGTGCCCAAAAGTGGAGAGGCCAGAGTGTAGGATATGCCCACCTTCAGCTTCCCCAGATGTTGCTAACTTGCTGTCAAAGTGGACATACTAATATACATCCCTACCAGCAGGTATGACAGCTCCAGTTTTTAACACCCTTGTGAATACCTGGAATTTTACACATTTAATTGCATTTGCATTGATTGACAGATTAGTTTAGAGAAGAACACTAGAAAGTCTTCTCCCCTAGGCACAATTATTTAGTTTTTAAAATGTCTTCTATATTGTTTTATAATTTTCTCCAGAGAGGTCATTTACCATTCGTGTTAGGGATATCCCTACTTACCTTATAATTTCTGTTGCTATTGTGAAAGGCTTAAAAAACAATCACAACTTCTAATTTGTTGTTACTTGTGTATAGGCATGACATTGCTTCAGCCTTTCTGATTTCTCTTGTTAGTTTTAACAGCTTGCCTATAGATTCACCTGATTTTCCAGGGAGGTAGTCATATAGTCTGTGAATCCCCACTTTTGCGTTTTTCCAAACCTCACATTGTTCATTTCTTTTCCTTGTCATATTGCATTGGCTCAGATCTCTATTATAATGTCAATACACAGGGTGATCGTGGGATCATTCCTACATTCCTTAGAAAGCAGCCAAAGGCAAATGTTAATGCAAATGTTTTCTGGAAGGATGCCATCCCAGGGGAAGGCAGAGGGGAAGAGCATCGAGCCAGGGGAGGAGGGGAAGCAAATGCAAGGTGGTTTCCTACCCCACTGGCCACAGCCTTTTAGGAAGTTGCAGCCGGTTGCTGGTCTACACACCATCTCCCAGGAGGCCTTATGGAGACATCTCAGAACAGTCTGCAAGGAGGATGGAGGGAGAACAATTTATCTGCAAGCTCCTTCCTGTCTTCGGCTCTCATGGGTCAAAGTTTGCCTCATGGGGAATTAACCTCCCTGCGCCTTTAGTTGTGTTACTGGCCCCTCTGGGCAGCTGCTGGAAAGGCTGGAGCATCTGAGGGTTCAGTAAATTTGGACCAGGGTGCAGGAGCTTCTGGAGGTCCTGTTGCTGCAGACACAGTGACGGTCAAACCAAAGGCTGACCCCCTCTGAGAAGTAAGGAAAGGGACTGAGGGCCAAGTCACAAGCTGTCACAAGCTGTACTGTGCAGTAGATACTCCTTCTGTTACCTGGCTCTGTTTCCCGTAGTGAGCTAGCTGCTCTGCAGGCCTTGCCCCAAAGCTGTCATCCTGGGATCTCCCTGTGCCACCGCTGGGTGACTTACTTCAGCCATAAAAGTTTGCAGCCCCCTGTCCTTCCTCTTGCCGTGGCCTATACCTCGACCTCGTGCTAATGCCCCTTCTCCTGAAGGCCATCAAATACAGGGGTGCAGGCTGGGCATTAGGAGCGCCAAGGAGGAGTTTGTTTTAAGGCAGCCACGTGCTCCTGGCCCCTCCAGCAGCAGATGCTCAACCTCCGCCACACCAGTAAGTGCCCCTCGGGTCTTCCCCTAGCTCCCCATGGCCTGAATTTCTTGGTTGCTTACCCCATCAGTGTCATCTCTGGGGACCCTGAGAGCATTTGTTATTCCTGTCCTGGGTTTTGTCAGGCATCGTACAGGCCTTGTCTGGCTTGGGGCTGGGAGATCTATCTTCCTCCAGGACCCTTTTAGGCCCCAAGTCATCACAGCCCCCCACACGGGGCCTCTGAGTACCACCAAGCAAGGTGGTGACACCTCCTCCTCGTAGAGGCAGATCCTAACAGCCCATCAGCTGTTCTCTGCAGCCAGTTGGGAGCAGCCGCAGCCTCAGGCTTGAGACAGCCCTGACACATAGGCCATAGGACTTTATCAGCCTTGGGATGTCTCCTGGCTTGGCCATTGGTCATTGAAACAGAAATCCAAATAGCAACCCCACAGAATGGATTGGAGTGTGGAGCCGCGTGGGGGATGCCCGGCTGCGGCCGCCAACTTGGAGAGCGTGACTCTGTTGCCCCTTGGCCCTCAGACCACCACCACCCTCAGTCTGCTGACCCAGGCAGCCGGTCCCCCTCTTCCCTCTCTCTGTGGTCTGTGCCCACGGGGTGACCAGTTCCCTGCTTTCTTTCTGTCCTGACCGAGCAACACAGAGTTGCTCTGACTGCTGTGACCCGGTCAGCTGCAGGCATGAACCCAAGCAGAGCCGGGCCTAGAACATTCCCAGGCGCCGATGAAGGCATTTAGGTTCTCACCTGAACACTGAAAGATCAAATATGTCATTAAACGCATAGAAACCAGCCCTGCCCTGAGCCAAATTCCTCACATCCTGTGCGAACTGCACAACCTGAGCCCTCGCTATGGACTCACCTGGCGGAACACGCCTCTCTTGCTGTGTCCGTCTGGAGAACACTGTATGTAAGTCCCCCTGATAAGCGCTGTGGACTGATCACCCTGGTGTTTAGTGCTTCTTTCTTTGGAATCCCAACCAGCCCTATTGCTGGAGGATTGGGGGGAAGCCCTGGTGGGAACTTTCCTGCCACCACGTGTGGGGTGCCTCCTGCCACGGATCCTCTGCAGAGGGGTCACCTTGCCCTTGAGATGGTCCTGGTCGTGGCTGTCAGCACAGGGCATGGCTGTGCTTTCTCTCTGGGGCCCGGGGGCTCTCCTGGTCCCCTATCCCATGGGAGAGCTGGCACGACCATGGCTCTCCTTGGCGGCTGGTTTCCGTCCACTCTGCCCGCTCAGCTCCCGCCCATCAGCAGGTAGTGCGGTGGCTCCCGGGGAATTTCTTCACGGTACACTGTTAGCTCGTCTGCATTTCCTTCTGATCCTGCTTTGTGCTGAAGTTTCATTTATTTTTTAAATCATGAATGGGTGTTGAATTTTATGAAATGCTTTTTCTACCTCTAGTGGGATGATCATAACTTTTTCCTCTTTTATTCTAGGAACGTGGTAAATTACATCAACTGGATTTTGAGTGTCAGATCAGTCTTTCGTTTCTTTCGTTTAACTAGATTTGATTTGATACTTTGCTAGATTGTCACCCTTGTCTGTGAGATATTTTGGCACGTAAATTGTCTTTCTTGTATGTCTCTGTCTGGTTTTAATGTCAAGAGCATGCTACTCTCATGAAGTAAATTGGGAGGCCTTACCTCTTTTATGTTCTCTGAGTTTGTGAAAGATTTGTGTATCGGTTTCCTATTGCTGCTGTAACAAATTCCCACAAATTCAGTGGCTTGAGATAACACAAATTTATTACCATAATGTTCTGAAAGTCAGGAGTGCAAAATAGGTCTTACAGGCTGGGACAAAGTGCTCAGCAGAGCTGTGTTCCTTCCGGAGGCTCGAGGAGAGAATCTTCTGCTTGCCTTTTCCAGCTTCTAGAGGCCCATCCGTCTGCTCTTGACTTCGACCCTCCCGCCCCCTCTCATAAAGACCCTTGTGATTTACATTGGACCCACCTGGACAACCCAGGATAATCCCCCCATTTCAAGGTCATTAACCTTGATCACATCTGCAAAGTCCCTTTTGCCATGTAAGGTTGCATATTCGCAGGTTCAAGGGATTAGGATGGGGACATCTTTGGGTGTCCATTATTCTGTCTACCACAATCGATATTATTTCTTCCTTAAATATTTGGAAGAATTTATTCTCAAGCACATCTGGCCTGATGCTTTCTTTGTGGGAAGGTTTTTAATTCCAGATTCAGTTTTTTCAATGACTGTAGGACTGTTCACGCTTTCTATTTCTCCTTGTGTCAGTTGTGGTAAAGTTGTGTTTTTCAAGGAACATGTCTCCTTTGTCTAAATTTTCTTTTCTTTCTTTTTTTTTTTTTTTTTGTCTTTTTTTCGTGACCAGTAAGGGGATCGCAACCCTTGGTGTGGTGTCGCCTTCACCGCGCTCAGCCAGTGAGCGCACCGGTCATTCCCATATAGGATCCAAACCCACGGCGGGAGCACCGCTGCGCTCCCAGCGCTGCACTCTCCCGAGTGCGCCACGGGGCCGGCCCGCTTTTGTCTAAATTTTCAAATTGTTCACATAAATTTATTCTCAACGCCTAGTTATTATGTTTTTAACATGTATAAGATATGCAGTGATGTGCCATTTTCATTTCTGTTATTCATAGTTTATCTTTTTTACTATTTTTCTTGGGCAGTATTGCTAGTGGTTTCTAAATTTCATTAATCTCTGAGATGAATAAACGCTTGGCTTTGTTAACTTTCTTTATTCTACATCTGATTTCAGTGTGACTGATTTATGTCCCTACCTTTATTTCCTTTCTTCTACTTTATTTGGATTCAATTTGCTTTTGTTTTTTCAGCTTTTTGAGATGGAAATTTAGACAATCACTTTTCAACTCTTCTCCTTTTCTAAAATATGTATTTTGGGTTTTCTCTAAGCACGGCTTTAGCATCATCCAACAGGTTTGATGTCATATTTACATTATAAGGTAGCTCAAAATATCTTCTAATTTCTACTGTAATTTCTTATTTGCCTTAGTTACTCAGAAGTCTATGACTTGGGCTGGCCCCGTGGCTCACTCAGAGAGTGCGGCACTAGTAGCGCTGAGGCTGCAGGTTCGGATCCTAAATAGGAATGGCTGGTGTGCTCACTGACTGAGCGTGGTGCTGACTGCACCTCACCAGTCATTAAAAAAAAAAAAAAAAAAAAGAAGTCTATGACTTAATTTTTAAACACTTGGGGATTTAAAAAAGATATCTTTCTCTTATCAATTGCTAGTTTGATTCCCCTCTGTCGAGGAACTTACCCTGTAAGATTTCAATATATGTCAGTTAGGTCAACCTGGTTAATAATGATGTTCAGATCATCTGTATCCTTATTGATTTGTTTTATCTCACTGTTATATGAGTTACTAAGAGAGATTCATTAAAATTCTCAATTATTCACTTCAATTCCCAATTATAACCAGAAGTATATTTGTGGATTTGTGTATCTCTTGTTTTAGTTTAAAAATTGTTTTCTTCTTTTTTTTTTTTTTTTAAAAGATGACTGGTAAGGGGATCTTAACCCTTGGCTTGGTGTTGTCAGCACCACGCTCTCCCCAGTGAGCAAACCGGCCATCCCTATATGGGATCCGAACCCGTGGCCTTGGTGTTAGCAGCACCACGCTCTCCCGAGTGAGCCACGGGCCGGCCCATTATCTCTTTTTTCTTTAAGACAGGAGAAGAGATGATTTATTGTATGTGTTTAAGATAATTTATCTCTCTTGGCCACAACTAAGAGCAGAACTAGTCCAGAATGCCACTGGTTCAGGACAAAGGACCAACAGGGACTAATTTGGTATGAACAAGGTGGGTCTCTCAGAGGTGGTCTCGGCAACCAGATGGTGATGGAAGTTCTAGACAGTAGCATGCAGCCCAGTGACGTGTACCAGCATCCCCAGCCTTTGGCATCCTGTATTCTGCTCCTGTGGCCTCCATGGGTGCATGAGCTGGTGGTTTGCTTGGACCTTTCATCTTTTGTGGCTGCGCATTTGCTTCTTACTGCACTCGGCTCTCGAGGTGCAAAGGTTTCTAAGAGGAAGGTGCTGCGGCTGAGTGCCGTGAGCTCTTCAACATAGCCTCTGTTTCATTATTTCTTGCTTCTCCTTCTGCAAGTCGAGATATGTTTTAAGTGATGTTTCACACGTCTCTTGTGCTCTGTTCCATTCGTTTTCTTTTTTTCTTTTTTTCATGGCTGGCCAGTACAGGGATTAAAACCTGGACCTTGGTGTCATCAGCACCACACCCTGACTGGCTGAGCTAAGCGGCCAGCCCGTCTATTCGCATTGTCTATATTTTTTCTTTCTATGTGTCAGTGAGGACTTTCTACTTATATATTTTTGTGTTCTTTAAACTTCTGTTGTTGAACCTGTTAAACCTGTTGTTATCTGTTGTTAAACCTGTCCAATGACTGTTTAATTTAAGGTATTCAAATATCGCATTTTTTGGTATTAGAATGTTCATTTAAAATTTTATAATACATTCCATTCTCTGTGGAAAAGTCTGTCTTCCCATCCATTTTGTGTATCTTTTTCTCTATTTCCTTTAACGTATTAGTCACAATTACTTTAAAGTCCTTGTTTGCTAACTCCAATGTGTGGGTCATCTGTGAATCTGCTTCTACTGTTAGTTTTCCTCTTGATTATTGCTCTCCTTCTCTTGCCACTCTCCATGTCTAGTACTTCACGATTGTATGTCAGACGTGTGTATAAAAGAACGACGGAGGGTCTGTGGATGCCCTCCAGCAGGGAGCACTTGGCCTTTTCTCTCTTCTGTACATAGACTAAGGAGCTGAGCACTTCGATCCGGTTAGAAGCTGGGCTGTGTCGGCTGACCCTTTAGCTCAGTTGGTTAGAGCACAGCCTTATAACACCATGGTCAGAGGTTCAGATCCCAGTACCAACCAGCTGCCCCCGAAAAGAAAGTGTACACACACACACACACACACACACACACACACACCCAGCAGAGAAGCTGGGCTGTGTTTAGGCTCACTGCATTTTAGTGACCTGTTCTCACATGTGGCTTTCCTGAAGTTTGGTTCAGAACCTGGCCAGTCTGTCTTCTCAGCTCTGAAGGGCTATAGGAGATTCAATTTTTCCCCTTAGATATTTTGTTTTTGTTTTTACTTTAGTGTCTGGCTGGTATGGGGATCTGAACCCCTGACCTTGGTGTTATCAGCACCTGCTCTAAACATCTGAGCTAGCTGGCCAGCCCCCCTAACCCCAACTTAGGTATTTTAAGCTTAGCTCTTCAGTTTTCTGCTCACTCAACTTCAAAATTTAGAAAATATCTTAAGGGGCAGATTAGCCTGTGCCTGAGGCAGGACCCCATTCTCCAGAAGGAATTTGCGTTCCAAGCACCACAAGGCCACACGAGATTTCACTTTGTTTTTTTTTTTTCCTCCTTTTTGTCTTTTTTTGTGGCCGGCAACAGATCACAACCCTCAGTGTCGTGCCCGTACCGGACCGGGACCGGCAACGGGAT
>NW_007729492.1:215376-216030 GCF_000696425.1 Galeopterus variegatus
GCGTTGCCCCCGCACCTCACTCAGCCAGTGAGCGGCTGGTCTGTATGTGGGATCCGAACCCTCGGCGGGAGCGCCGCTGCGCTTCCCAAGCGGCGCACTGTAGCAGTGCGCCACTGGGCCGGCCCGAGATTTCACTTTGTGGAAGCCCCAGGCCTGACTTCCTAGCCTTTCTCACAGCCCCAGAAATTAGCAAATGTCCCAGTTTTCTACACCAGCCCCTGTGGCTGCCAAAAGCTCCACTGGTTTTTATTCTTCCCAGTACAGTCCCTCTTGCTGGGCCAGGCCTGGCGCTCGGCTCACACCAGAACTGGTTGGTTCCCAAAGGAAGAAAACATGGCAATGGTGCTCAGAAGGGCCCTTCCCCTCTGGGATGTTTTTCCTCTGGTCTTCGGTGCTCCCGCTGGTCTCTGATGTCTTTTCTACAGATATATTTTTCCAGTTTTTAAAAACCGTGATTAAAATACACACAATGTAAAACTTACTAATGTCTTTTCCCTATGAGTTTTGTAATTAATTTGGCCTTTTCTGGTTGCCACAAGGGAATCATTGACCTTCCATGAATGTTACATCCCTTTAGAATACAGTATTTAGGGGCTGAGCCCGTGAAAAGGACAAAAAAAAAAAAAAAAAAAAAAAAAAAAATTTTTAAAGGGC
>NW_007729492.1:216076-221902 GCF_000696425.1 Galeopterus variegatus
AAAAGAAAAAAAAAAAAAAAAAAAAAAAAGAATACAGTATTTAAAGGGCCGGCCTGTGGCTCACTTGGGAGAGCGTGGTGCTGACAACACCAAGGGTTAAGATCCCTTTACCAGTCATCTTTATATAGGGGGGGAAAAAAAAGAACGTAGTATTTATACTCTTCTGGTTTTTTACACATTACCACAAGCCTTCATATTTAGAGGTTGAGGGCATGGGCTCAGAACCAGGCTGCCTGCCTTTCAACCCCGGCTCTGTGGCTCTCTCCGTGGGATGATAGACAAGGTGTTACTGTTTTGTGGTTGCCCTTGGAATATGGGATCAACCCTCCACCCAAAAATTGGGTTGGGTGTCTACACTGATGACGTTACACACGCACCAAGGTGGCAGGAGGGGCGTGTACCCTGGGTGGGCAGAGCAGGTGCAAGCTGGTCCAGAGAGGCTGACGGGGAGCACGTGCTCTGGTAGTCACAGTGGTTGGGGCTGGGGCTGGGCTGGGGTTTGAGCGGTTTGAGCGTCCCCACCAATGACAGTGGACTTTCTCATGGCTTGCCCAGATGTGGAGTAGAGAGGGGAAGGTAGAGGGACAGGCCGGACACTGTCAGTGGTCCAATGTCAAAAGCGGGGCCAAGGGCTGGCCAGTGAGCTCGCTTGCGTGTGGTGCTGATAACCCCAAGGCTAGGGGTTCAGAGCCCTGTCTAGCCAGCTGCCAAAAATTAAAAAAAAAAAAGTGGAGCCAGACTCTTGATTCTGTAGCCCCCTGCGTTCCAGTCTCACCCCCAATGTCGGGGCTGAGGTGGCGTGTGGAGAGCTAGGCCCCCAGGCCCACGCAGAAGACACTTGGAAACTATTTCGCTTTGGTCTGGCAGCTGCGGGGCAGTCACTGAGGGCCACAGCGTGTTGGCTGGGCACTTGGGCATGGGTGTGCTCAAGCTCTCCAGCCTGCAGCCACCGGGCCATCCACACAGCGCTCCGGAGGCAGGTGCCCTCGGCAGCCTGGTCCACAGGTGTGGATGCTGCAGTCCTGGGTGCTCGTAGTTGGTGGGTGTTTGGGGCATAGGGTGGGGGTGGAGAGCACAGGGCGCCCCAGGAGCAAGTGCTGGGAGTGGCCGGGGCTGTGAGCAGGCTGGGGCCGGAGCCCAGGCATCCCGAGGGCGGTGGGGCGTGGAAGGTGGCAGCAGGTGCCCCACAAGATTGGCCTGGCAGCGTTTGGCAGAGAGAAGGGAGACTCTGATGGCAGGACCCTGAGGCTTGCAGGCAGGGCAGTCAGTGGGGGCTCCAAAGAGGCAGAAGGAGCCTCAGCTCTGCACCCACGGTGGGGACGGCCCCAGGCCAGCTCCCAACCTCGGGATCCCGTCAGTGTCGCTGGGCCAGCGTCCCCCCTCACAGCCCGCATTCCCTGCCTCTAATTATCGAACTGGTCCTTCTCTCGCGTCCAAGCTGGGACTTCTCAGGAGGAGAATGAGTCTGGGGACCAAGTGCTCGGCCCTCGTCCTGCTCCAGCACTGACCCCTTGGATACCTCCTCCTCCCTGGACGAGCAGAGTCCTGTCGGTGTCCTGTCCCTGCACTGGCTGCGAGTCCCAGTGCCGCCGTGCACACCTGTCTGGTGTGGGGAGAAAGGTGACAGCTGATGGCGTTGGGTGGGCTTCGGCCCCAAAGCTCAGCCCACCCTCAGCAGACGCGCCCCGTGGGAGCCCGGTGCGAGGAACTGAGCCGCCTGCCAAGTGCCTTGGGAATCAGAATGTGGACACGGTGCTCAAAGGGACAGGTCAGCAGTGGCAGCTGAGGCCGGAGGTCTACAGAGAGAACCCGAGAGACAGGCCGCGACTGTGACCGGGTGACAGCACCAGCAAGCAGAGCTGCCGGAGAGAGACCCCCAAACTCGACCCCCACACGCCCCTCAGTCCCTCCTGTTCTGGCCCCTCCCCTGCCTCCCACCGCCTCATCCACTCCTCCCCGCCAACCTCCGACCTTCCATCTCCCGACACCCCAAGTGGTCACGCTCCCTCCAGGCCTCATCCCCAGAGTCTACAGTGAGGCCCAAGTTTGAGGACGAGGGAGGGAGGGAGGCTGCGCACATGACACCAGAGTTCCCTTGGTGAGCTGGAGGCTGCTGCGGCCTCAGTGTGTGTCCCCCCAGAACTCACTGCTGTGGTGTTAGCAGGTGGCCTGTGGGAGGTGATTAGATCATGAGGGTGGAGCCGTGATGAATGGGGCCAGCGCCTTATAGAAGAGGCCGCCGAGAGCTCCCTTGGCTCTCACCAAACCTGCCGGCACCCTGATCTCAGGCCTCCACACTCCGTCGCTGTGGGACACATGCTCCTGTCGCTTGTAAGCCGCCCGGTCTAAGGCACTCTGTTATGGCAGCCCAAGGGACTAAGACCACGAGGACACCCAGTGCTTGTTTTTGCCTGGTCAAGGCAAGGCCCCGTCCCCAGCCACGTGCCAAGTGGGTGTGGTGGACTCTGTACAGTGACGGATGAGCCGGGCGGTCACTGGAGCTCCTGTCTGCGACAGCGACCACAGGCCTCCAGTCTGGTTCAGGGCGTGTGTGTGGTTCCTGGGGAACAGTGTGGCCACGGGTGCTACCCCAGGGCAGTGCCCCCCACCCCCCGCCAGACAGAAATAAAGAGTTAAATACACCGACACAGCAGTAGGGTGCTGGGCAAGTGGCTTTATTCAGTGTTGAAAGGACACGGATCTGAGCTCTGAGTGACTGCTGAACGAGCTGGCCAGGAAGCACTCGTGGCCAGCCCTGCGTGGTGTCCGCTCTGGAGAGGTGCCAGTTGGGCAGAGGCTGGCAATGGGCACTGGCTGCAGGAGGCTAGGACACGTCTCTAGATGCTGGAGGTGAGGCCCTGGAAGTCATTCTTCCTGGATGTGAGGGCCCAGAGCAGCTCTTGGCAGAAGGTCAAAGGGAAGCGTTCACGCTTGCCAAGGGAGAGGATGGTCAATAGGGCAGCGGGAGGAGCGGGAAGTGCTGGGAAGAGGCAGGGAAAGGCTGGACTGGGGGCAGCCACAGGAGCCACAGCTCCCTTTGCCACAGCTGGAGCAGGAACAGGCTGTCACACAGCAGCACGCGGGCTTGCAGCAGCAGACGGACACACAGCAGCCCCCACAGCTGGAGCCGCAGCCCCCACAGCTGGAGCAGCCCGTGGTTCTGGTGGTTGAGGGTGGAGCGGGTCTGAGGAGCAGGTGGGGAGGGAGTGCTCAGGTGTGGAGCCTCCTGGGCCTGGGCCCTCTCTATCCCTGCCAGGGTCAGGGTGAGGCTGGGCTCGTGGTCATGTCTTGGTTCCTGTTTGTGCCGTTTTTTCTTTCTCTTGTTTTCCTCCCGATGTCAGCCCCTGGCGTAAGGCCTGTGTGCCTTCAGTGGCTTCTCGTCTGCTCAGTGGTCCAGCTCCCTTGCTGAGTCCATGTCATGACTTGAGGGAGGCCCCAACAGTCCAGCTCATCCCTGTTGACCACAGAGCCACGTTTGATTAAAAAAGTCATCTACGGGCCGGCCCGTGGCTCACTCGGGAGAGTGTGGTGCTGATAACACCAGGGCCACGGGTTCAGATCTCATATAGGGATGGCCGGTTCGCTCACTGGGTGAGTGTGGTGCTGACAACACCAAGTCAAGGGTTAGGATCCCCTTACCGGTCATCTTTTTTTTAAAAAAAAAAGTCATCTACTATTGGGCCAGCCCGGTGGCGCACTGGAGAGTGTGCTGCTTGGGAGCGCGGCGGCGCTCCCGCCGAGGGTTCGGATCCCATGTGGAGACCGGTTCCTGCTCACTGGCTGAGCACGGTGCGGGCGCAACACCGAGGGTTGCGATCCTGTTGCCGGTCCCCGGTACGGGCGTGACACCAAGGGTTGTGATCCTGTTACCGGTCAGTAAAAAAGACAAAAAGGAAAAAAAAAAGTCATCTACTATAGATGTACAAAGGGTACAGAGAATAGTATGTCAAATAACACGTAAAAACGCCCAACTTATGAGAAATCACACAAGCAGCAGCCGCACCCTTCCTGCCTTTCCCCACATTGTTTCTGTCTAGTGTGTGAGTTCCTGGATTTGGAATTCACTGCTCTCGTGCAGGTCCTGACACGCCTACTAAATACACATGTTCTTTAAACATATTTTGCATGCTTAAAACTTTACGTAACTGGCATGACACTGTCTTTCTCTCCTGCAAACTGCTTTTGAAAATGTTGGTGCTATGTTGAAGAGATTTTCTCCAGGTGATATGTATGCCTCTAGTTTATTCTTTTTTCCTCATCTCTAGAGAGTCACCATTGACTTTTCCATTTACCTGCTGGTGGCCACTCTCTTTCCTTTCTTTCAAGCACTGCTGCCACTTTCTTGCTGGAAGCTCCTGGTGCTTATGAGGGTGGCGTGGAGCCGAGCTGCCTGGCCCCGCAGGTCCGGCCTTTACCAGGTTGCCCATCGTCTCCTCAGGGCTGGTCCCAGCAGCTGGTGTCCAACCAGCACTGCAGGAGGATTCCCGTTTCTGCACACCCTCTCCCAGACAGTGGCTGTCCGCCTGAACCCCTGCCGGTCTGACCAGATGGCGGATCCTGTGGCTCGCTGTCCTGTGTGCCTGTTCCCTGCGACGTCACGCGCCTCTCCCTGCGCTCACCTGTCAGCAAAGTCTCGATAATTTCCTCTTCAAATCCTTTGCCCACTTGAAATTGGGCTCCTTGTTATTTTCACTGGTGTCTGAAGTTCTTTCAATGATCACGATTCTAATCAATAACATGCATTGATTACAGATCTCCTTTCCCAGTCTTGGCTTTTCACATGATTTCCCTGGTGATTTCTGGTGAACCAAGCTTTAAAATTTGAACGTTATAAAATGTGATAATCTTTTCCCTTACAGTTTACAGTTTTGCTTTTTATCCAGAAAATCATTTCCTTTCCCAAAGTCATTAAGATAATCCTCTCTGTATTTTTTTCAATTTAAAAGATGTTTTTAGAACTGAAAAGTTACATTTAATGATTGCATACTTCAACATTTTACTGAAAGAAGAATATGGCAGAGAATACACAAATATGAAAGTTGGTTTTAAAATTTTTTTTTTATTTTTAAAAATTTTTTATTTTTTCCCTTTTTTATTGAATCGTAATTGATTATACATATTTTGGGGATTCAATGCTGATATACGTTGATCAAATCAATATTCCTAGTATGTACACTGTTACAAATCGCACTTATTCTTTATGCCCGTGTCCAATCTCTCGCCACCCCCTCCCCTCTCTAATTGCCCTAGATTTCTTCTCTCCTTCTGAAAGAGTAAAGGTTACTCTGTTGATTTGCTGCCTAGATGATCTGTCTGATGCTGAGAGGTGTGATCAGGTCCCCAATATTATCACAGAGCAGATGCTGCTTCTGTCTCTGAAATGGGCTTTGTGGAGAGAGGCATCCTCTTCTTTTCTTTGTCTCTGCTGGTGACTCTCCTTGTGTCAATGCGCTTCAGTGGCTGGCGGACCCCCCGCGTGGTGGTTGTGGCCTCTAGCCGCTTTTGTGGCAGCTGTGGTTACTGTGATGGCTGTGGTGGGCCACCCACATGGAGGTGATATTTTTGGCATGCTCCTTGGTGCTGGCGGTGTGCCTGGTTGTGGGCAGGTGGTTCGGTACCCGGATTCATGCCTCAGGTCCCCTGGTGGGCCCAAGGTGCTAGAGGTGTGCCTGGGCCAGAACTAATTTTTGTCCTTTGCTTACTTCTAAAATGGAAGAACTTCCTGTGGGAACCAGTACTTGACCTCTGTGGTTGAGCTAAATTGCTGCTTTGCTGCTGATTCGGTGGGGAAGGCTTTTTGTGTAGCTCAGGGTTTAATGGTTGACT
>NW_007729492.1:222799-224780 GCF_000696425.1 Galeopterus variegatus
TTTGTCTCTGGTTGTGGGTTCTTTGTTTTTTCTTTCAGTTCTCTGTTGGATTATTTGCTGCTCCCACCACTTACACTCTGTGCTGGAACTAATTTGTTGTCCTTTGCTTACTTCTAAAATGGGGCAGGTGGTTCGGTACCCGGATTCATGCCTCAGGTCCCCTGGTGGGCCCAAGGTGCTAGAGGTGTGCCTGGGCCAGAACTAATTTTTGTCCTTTGCTTACTTCTAAAATGGAAGAACTTCCTGTGGGAACCAGTACTTGAGCTGTGTGGTTGAGCTAAATTGCTGCTTTGCTGCTGATTCCCTGGGGAAGGCTTTTTGTGTAGCTCAGGGTTTAATGGTTGACCTTATAGCTACTTCCAGCTCTCCAGAGACTGGGTGCACCTGGGTTGCGTAGAAACTCTGATCTGGGCCTGAGTTTTTTTTTCATCAAACTGCACCCCATGCAACTCTGCATTCCTGACCAGTCTCCTCTGGTGGTCCTGTGCTGACTGGTGAGCAGATCAGCTGTCCTTGCTGTGTCCGTGTGTTCCCTTGGTGGGCCTGTCTCCCCCACCGCCTGTGCTCCAAACACTTCCCAAGGGACGGGCCCTGCGCTGGTCCCTTGTGGTGACTCACCAGCCTCTGAATGGCTCCCCTTTTTCAGCTGTTCTGGCTCCTCACTCCAGTGTGGGTCCACGGGAACCCTGTTAGTGGTCTTGCTGTCCTGGGGCCACCAAGGCCCTCTTCTCCCCTGCTGCCTCCAAGTAACTCCATCTGAAGGGCACAGCTGTGGCTTCTGCTGGCTCCTGCTACATGTGCTCAGCAGCTCCAGTCCTAAAGTGGCTGCGGCACGAAACACTCCAAGCAGTTTTTTCTTTCTCTCATCGTGGCTTCTCCTACCTTCATGAACTCTGTAGATCTCTCCTCCTCTCCCCCTGAGCTCCAGCAGCCCCAGCTTGGCTGATGTTACATTTTTATAGCTGTAAAGTGGTTGATTTATATTTTTATAGTTGTAAAGTGGTGGGAGAGAGTGATGCTGGGGACTGTCTATTCCACCATCGTGACCGGAACATTTTTTTTTTTTTTTAAAGATGACCGGTAAGGGGATCTTAACCCTTGACTTGGTGTTGTCAGCACCACGCTCAGCCAGTGAGCTAACTGGCCATCCCTATATAGGATCCGAACCCGGGGCCTTGGTGTTATCAGCACCACACTCTCCTGAGTGAGCCATGGGTTGGCCCTAAATATATTTTTTTAATTTAACTTTTTAATTGAAACATAATTGATTATTGATATTTATGGGTACAGACTTCACTATCGGTATTTGTGTACGACATATGGTGATCAAATCAGTATTGTTAACATGCATCATTACAAATCGGGGTTATTCTTTGTGGCCATTACCCAGTTTCTCACTAACCCCTCTCCCCTTCCCCCTTTCCCACTCTATACATTTTTTAAAGCTTGAAAGTTTGGAGTTTTACAATCTACGTGGAATTGAATTCTGTGTTGTTTTTTTTTTTTTTTTTTTTGTCTTTTTTTGTCTTTTTCCGTGTCCGGCAACGGATCGCAACCCTCAGTGTTGCCCCCGCACCGGACCGGGGACCGGCAACGGGACTGCAACCCTCGGCGTTGCCCCCGTGCCTCGCTCAGCCAGTGAGCGGGAACTGGTCTGTATGCGGGATCCGAACCCTTGGGCGGGAGCGCCGCTGCGCTTCTCAAGCGGCGCACTTATCCAGTGCGCCACCGGGCCGGCCCGGAGCATCTGTATTTTTTTTTTTTTTGTCTTTTTTTGTCTTTTTCCGTGTCCGGCAACGGATCGCAACCCTCAGTGTTGCCCCCGCACCGGACCGGGGACCGGCAACGGGACTGCAACCCTCGGCGTTGCCCCCGTGCCTCGCTCAGCCAGTGAGCGGGAACTGGTCTGTATGCGGGATCCGAACCCTTGGGCGGGAGCGCCGCTGCGCTTCTCAAGCGGCGCACTTATACAGTGCGCCAC
>NW_007729492.1:224926-226370 GCF_000696425.1 Galeopterus variegatus
GCGGGAGCGCCGCTGCGCTTCTCAAGCGGCGCACTTATCCAGTGCGCCACCGGGCCGGCCCGAATTCTGTGTATTTTTGAAGCAGGGATTCCACGTGGTTTTTTTTTTTTCAGTGTGGATGACTGACTTGGCCGCCACCTTTGGTCTCTCCTGGTGAGCTGTAATGTCACCTCTTGTCACTGCGAGCTCCTGGTCTTCCCTGTTCCATTGGCCTCTCCAACTGCCCCCATTCTAACAGCCTGCACCTGTCACCACCAGGTTTCACAGTGGCCTTGGCAGCCACGGGCCAGCCTGGCCTTTTGTTCCAGTCACATGTGGAATAAGCTTGTCGAGTTCAGGAAGAGCCCTTGTCAGGATTTGATTACACTTGCACCCAATTTGTAGATGCATTTGGGGGAGAATTGGCATTTCTAAGACTTGGAACATTCTTACCTGTGGATGTTGTATATTTCTCAACTTATTTAGGAAGATCTTTAATATCTTTGAATAAGGTTTAAATTTTTATCTCTATAAAGAGTTCACAGTTGTTAGATTCATCGTTATGTCCCTCTTTTGTTGATATTGTAAAGGTATCTTTTAAAATCACATTTTCTCAGTGTTGATTGATTTTTGTGGACTGATCCTGTTCTCAGCAACCTCACCAAGTTCTGTTTTTCATTCTAATAATTTATCTGTACATTCTTTTTGGCTTTCTATGTCGACACTCCTATTTTTAGTGAATTTTGAAAGTATTTGTTGTTCCTTTTTATGGTTTACTGTACCGTTCAGGACGGTTTAATGGCATAGCAGGCAATCTCGTCTTACTCCTGATTTTAAAGGTAATGCTTCTAACAATTTACCATTTGGTGAAATGTATGCTGTAAATTTGTGGTAGGACATGTTATCAGCTTAAGAGACATCCCTTTGATTCCTAATTTGCCAATCACTTCTTTGTCTTCAGTGGACCTTGGGCTTTACGGAATGGCTTTCTGCAGCCGTTTAAATGATCAGACAGACTCCTCCTTTAGTGAATAGGATGAATTTGAGGATAGATCTTTAAATGTAAACAAGCCTTGCGCGCCTGGAGGTTACTACGACGTGCGTAATGTGTGGAGTGCTTTATACGTTTGTGGCTGGCTTTGCTCACATGTAGTTTTCGGTCCAGCTCCCTAAAAAAGTCTGCTCGGTGGCATTCACTGTTCCCTCTGCCTCTGCCCTCTGCTGGCACTGAGCTCGCACTAGCCCCGTGGAACGCACGGGCTGTGCTCCCGAGCTTCCTACCTGCTGGGAAGCTTGTTCACGTCGGGCTTTCTCGCTGCTGATGGTTTGGCGGGACGCGCCTGTGAGGTGGTCTGGGTCGTGCGGCTGTGGGCGGGCGAGGTTTACGAGGCACCTGTAGCCCAGCGCGCTTCCTCTGTCACCTGGAGGTGAGACGCCATTTAGCCTGTTTTTCAGATGTAGGGGT
>NW_007729492.1:227812-231945 GCF_000696425.1 Galeopterus variegatus
GTTTTTTCAAAACTGCCTTATGTTCTCTGTCCTCGCCTTTCCACACGTCCCTCTGCTGTCACTCTGTCTGTGGCGCTTTCTCCGCATGGACGCTTCACTCATCAATTGTCGGTCTGTCTTCTTCTGGCACAAGCATTACTGCAAATACAGTCAGAGCCCAAGTTTTGAGACATAGTATCTTCATTAGTATTCGATTCTTACTATTTTCCAGTTTCTCTTTTGATTCTACCTTTGGCCCGTGAGTTATGTAGAAGTGGCTGAAACTTTCCAAATGGCCAGTGTGTTGTGGGTGACCCTCAGTTACTGATTCTAGCTGAGAGGTGCGGTGGTCGGNTGGCCAGTGTGTTGTGGGTGACCCTCAGTTACTGATTCTAGCTGAGAGGTGCGGTGGTCGGCGCACTTGGCGTTGAGCTTTGCCCAGACGTCCCCCGGAAGCCGGCCTGTGGGAACTCCTGCAAACGGCCCGTCTGTGTTTCGGAGCCCTGTGCCTCGTCCAGTCGCCGTACATCCTTCCATCGTCCCACGGGCTTGTGGAAGCCCTGTGCATCCTTACCAGTGTTTGCTTGGTCATCGAGACTGAAGGAGGTGTGTTAAAACCTCCTGCTGTGATTATGCAGTTGCACGTTTCTTCTTGTAATTCTTTTAGTTTTGTTGTTGTTGTTGTAGAATTTGAGGCTCCCTGGACGGGTGCACATCAATTTAGATCGGCTCTATCCTCCCGCTAAACACTCCTGCAGCATTATCCGCTTGTTTCCCTGGAGTCCACCTTTGACTTAAGGTGGCCCTTCTGGTGTTGGCTGGTTTCCTTTGGTCACTACTGGTGAAAACTGGTCAGTGTGTCTCTTTCCGTACATTTTCTTTCCTCCTCCCTGTGTGCTTTACTTGTAGGGTTATCTTTTGTGACTAATGTAGAGTTGATCTAAAAACTCCCATATTTGGGGGTTTCTGTTCTTTAGCTACGAGCCGAACCCAGGTAGTTTGGGATGATTTCTGGTACCTTTAGATTTGTTCACGACGTCCTTTGCTATTAACTGTCCTATTTCAATGTCCTCCCCCTCCTCCTCTCATATGGCATTTTCAAGGGTTTTTTTGTTTTGTTCTCTTCTGCTTTTCTGATTGAGAAGTTACATGGTATACCACCTTCTTCCTTGGCGACCCTATCCATTTCATATTATCTTTTTTTTTCTTTTCCTTTTTTTTGTCTTTTTTCGTGACCAGCAACGGATCGCAACCCTCAGTGTTGCCCCCACACCTCGCTCAGCCAGTGAGCGGCCGGTCTGTATGTGGGATCTGAACCCTTGGCGGGAGCGCTGCCACACTTCCCAAGCGGCGCACTGTAGCAGTGCGCCACCGGGCCGGCCCATTTCATATTATCTTAAACAAAACGTTGTCTAAACACAGCCATCAGCCCCTCTCGGGACACCCTGCCCTGCTGGGCCCATCTGTCCATCCATGTCAGCCGCGCTCATCGGGGCTGCACCTGCCCTGGCCATGCTCGCGGGAGCTTCTGTGCACGCTTGCCGACGACTCTCAGCACAACCCTTCTAGAGCATTCGCCTTCATCTCCTTCTCCCCGAGATGCGTCCTCAGGAAGTGCCCTCCGAGTTGTCATGGGTGCCCGGCCCGAGGTTGGCCCTCGCTCCTGAGTCACGGGGGGTTGGCACGGGGCTCTGGCTCGGTTGTCCTCCCCGTACTCTGAAGACCCTCCTCGTGCTGTTTGCTTCTGCGTCTGCTGCTGGCCCGTGGGTCCCTCCTCTGGACATCACCAGCCCTTCTGCACCAGTTCCAAGCATCTCCGGCACCCGATCCCCTCACCCGCGTCGCGCCAGTGTGCTGTGTGCATCCCAGGGCCCCCGGTTCTCAGCCCTGGGGGATCCTCCCGCCTCTCCAACTGCACAAATGTCAAACCTGCTGTTTGTCCCCTTGGGTCTCTTTAAAAAACAACAACAACAAAAAGCTTTATTGCGATAAAATCCACATAACATACAGTTCATCCGTTTAAAGAGTACAATTTCATGGTTTTTAGCATATCCATAGAATTGTGCAACTGTATCACCATCTCCACCCCAAAAAGGGAACCTCATGCCCATGACAGTCACCTCGTGTTCCCCCACCTTCCCCCCACCCCAGTCCCCAGCCACGTCCTGTCTCTAGGTTTGCTCACTGCGGGCATCTCATGTAAATGGAATCGTGGACTATGAGGTCTTTGGTGACCAGCCCCTGTCACTCGCAGAGCACTTTTGGGGTTTGCCTGCGTGGCCAGGCATGCCAGCACTCCCTCCTTCCTAGGCCGAGCGAGAGCCCGCTGTTTGGACAGTGCCGGTGCACGTTACGCTTGCCTGCTCATCAGCTGAGGACATCTGGGTGGCCTCCACGCTTTGACTGTTACAGGGTGGTGGCTGCACACGTGTGCACACGTTTTACGTGGGTTTATGTTTTTGTTTCCCTGGGGCAGGTGCCTAGGAGCAGAGTTGTTCAACCTGAGGTGACTCTGCATTGACCTTTTGACAAGCGTTCGGACTGTGCCACGTGTCCTAGCTGACCCTTCTCAGTGACCGTCTCGTCTCTCGGGGCTCCATTCCGGGCATTTTCTTTGGATTTACCTTCCTGTTCACCTAGTCTCCCTTCGGATACAACCGTTGATGACTAAATTGAGTTTTCCATTTTCAGCAGGTCTGCTTTGTCCTTCCCCTGTGCCTGGTCTCTCACATGACACTATCTTGAACGGCTCTGATTTTTGCATCTCAAATATTTCAAGCACATTCTGCCCCTTCCCTGAGATTACTGACATCTGACGCTCCTGGGATTCCAATTCTGCTGATGGCATTTGGGCTGACTCTCTTCCACAGTGGTTTGTTCTGGTGGTGTCTAATTCTGAACTGTGACCTCAAGTTCACTAGCGCTGAAGCTGTGGGAGCCCTCCTGCAGGCCTGAGGTGAGGGAGCACTTCTCAAGAGCTTTTCTTATTTCTCACACTGGGGCCACTTCATGTGACCACACAGGGAGTGCCACGCTGCACCCCACGTGAGGGCAGGCCTGAGTTCCTGGGGGGATGTGTCTCCCGGGTGTCCAGGCCGAATCAGACAGGTGTCCTTGTCAGTGCGTTTACCACAGTCTGGAGTTTTTCTGGCCACCCTCTCCCTGCAACTGAGGGTTCCGCTTGTGCGACGGGGTCATTCTGACCCTTGCCAGCCCTGTGGTCTCTGAAATAGTCTTTGGGTTTGGCCAAGACCCCTGGGACACTTCTGCCGGCAGAAGCCGCCGTCCCACTCCAACACTGCTGGTCCACATCCTCCCGGATTCTGCTCTCTGGTGTCTCTCACTTATTCTGGTGGGAGATGTGCACTGCTCGCCGTGGCCACGGGGTGGAGAGGAGCCTGGAGGAGCCTGGTGGGGCAGGGAAGAGCTCAGGCTGGTGCAGGTGGCACTTGCCATCGGTTCCTTTGTTGTCTGCCCTCCAGGTCGTAGTGAGAAGGGAGACTTGTTGGGAGGCTGTGGAGAGATGAGGATCATCCAGACCACTCTCCCAAATAGCGTGAGGACCTGTCCATCCCCACAGGAGGCCAAGCGGGCTACAGAGGTGGCCATGGAAGACGGTGCCAACTGAGGCACGGAACAGTTGGCCCAGATCCGGCTGTGCTGCTGGGCAGGGTCTGGCAGGAGTCCGGATTCTTCAGAAATGAAGAGAGGGAAGGAAGGTGGAGGTGCTGACCTCTTGCCAGGCCCTGGACCCGGTCTTGGTCTCTGTAGTCCGGGTGGGTCTTGGTAGTCCCTTAAGGCCATTCCATCCCTGAAAGGCCCGGAAAGCTCCAAGGGTTTTCCTCTGCAAGAGGAAGTAGTCGGGGGTCTCAGATAGTACATGGGGCTGCAAAACCCACGGCTTACACTTCTAACTTGTGGCCCATGAACACTGAGTACTGGATATTTCTGGAAAACAAAATTTTAGAAGCAGTACAAGAAGGGCCGACCTGTGGCTCACTTGGGAGAGTGTGGTGCTGACAACACCAAGTCAAGGGTTAAGATCCCCTCACTGGTCATCTTTAAAAAAGAGAGAGAGAGAGAGAGAGAAGTGGTACAAGAAGAAATAGAAAAATTGAATAACTAACAACTATTAAAGCAATTGAAATGTTCAT
>NW_007729492.1:233395-234748 GCF_000696425.1 Galeopterus variegatus
GAATAATATGCAGAAGGGGGTCTCTGCCAGATATTAAGGCATGATAAAGTATCAGCTATTAGAACACTCCTAGCAGCATACAGATAAATAGAATAAGACACAGAATAGGAGCCCAGAAAAGACCTATGTATTGGGAACTTTAGTTTTTAATAAATCAGACAGGGGAATAGGCCCACTCTATGCAGAAAATTATAATTAGATGCTTACCTTCCACCCTCTGAAATCCAGATGGATTTAAGATCTAGAAGTATTTGTAAAAATGAAAGAAAAAATGTAACAAGAGAAGAAGATAATGTAGAGGTTGTGTTTATTGTCCTGGAGTCAGGAAAGGAATTTCTAAATATGATCCCCAGAGTAAAAACAATAATTAGGGAAATGCTGGGTTTAACCACATCATAGCTACAGATTTTTGTCTGGTGGTCACCACATAAAACCATTAAGAGATGATTGGTAAACTGGGAGGATGTATTTGCTATGTTTATAACCACTAAGAGGTTCATGTCTAGGCTATGCTAGGAACTCCTGCAAATCCACAAAAAAGGACAGGAAACCCAATGGAAAAATGGTCAAAGAATAACAATAGGCCACTCACAAATGGCTAATGAGGACATGAAAGGATCTCCAACCTTGTTTTTAGCCCGAGTAAAGCAAATGAAAACAAACTACTTTATTGTTGAAGAGAGTGGAAATCCTTTCAGTCTTGTTGCAATCTGTCAGTACCTAGTGACATTAGTATGTGCTTAGCTTTGACATACGCATTCTGCCCCCGGGTACATACCCCAGAGAAACTCTCATACAGACGCTGAGGAACAAGGCTATCCATCACGGGGTCTTCAGCAGTAGCACAGAGCCCCCGACAGGGCACTCGATATGGGAAGTGTGGGGTCTGAATCTAGTAGGACATTCTTCAGTGGCCAGAAGTAGTGCACTGTATTTTCATGTAGCAATGCAAATAAATCTCAAAAACACCAGATTTGCTAAAAAAAAAAAAAGAGAGAGAAACAGAGCAAGATTTATAACAGTCACACTGTTAAATACACTGGTAAATACATATTTGTCGTGTCTCTAAGCACATATGTAAATAAACTTATGGAAGATGGTTGGAAAGATACGAACAAGGATGGGCACCTATGGGTGGGAGATAATGGGATTGGAGATGATGACGACGGAGAAAAAGTTTGATAAAAACAATGTCTGTGTAGGATTCATTAACAGAGTTATAGTCTATGCAATTCTCGGCACATATGTGATGCATAAGTATATATACGTGGATGTTTTATAGATGCGTACGTTAATTTTGTAGTATGAAAAAGCTGCAAAGGTAAGCTATGTTCTCAGTATAAAACGTAAAAA
>NW_007729492.1:236488-237283 GCF_000696425.1 Galeopterus variegatus
GACTTTTTCTTATTCTGTTTTCTTCCTGTAGTAGTTTGACTGTCATACACAGCTCTTCTAGGTTTCTTCTCTAAGAAAGACTCCTACTAGGTGTTAATGTTGGATCCTCTTTGCCTATTTTCAAGTTTTGTCATTTTCTCTTGAATCCTTTTTATCTCTTCATTTCTTTTTTGGCTTTTAAAACTTGTGCTTGTTTGGTCTTGTGCTGTTTCCATTTTAGGCTTTTATTTCTGAAATGACTTTTTCTTCCGTCTCTCATTTTCGCTTTAGTGCTGTCACTTCTTCTAGTAGTTTTTCTATTTCTGTGGCTGCCTTATGTCTCGTACCATTTATTTCTGTTGTGTATTAGCTTGTTCGGAAACAGTAGGCTGACCTGTTCATCTGTTCTCTGGCCTGTCTTGCTCGTGTTCCTTCATCGCCTGCAGGGACTTGACAAGGGCCCTTGCACCCCNTTGCAAGTTTCAACTGTGTAGTTTTGCTTTTGCTCTCTAGTTGCTTTGTCTGGTTTTACGTGGGGTGCAGGAGCACACAACACTCGGCCACAGTGAACTCGGGCTTCCCCCGCTGCTGCTGCCCTTTCCCGAGTCCCACATTTGAATTTCTGACCGAACAAGTAACAGGTAACAAACAATATCCATGTTCCCTAGTAAGATGACACCTTTGGCACACTCTTATTCTCTCTCCTAGATGTAGTTGAAATACTCTAAATTGTTATTTCTAGATTATTTTTTTCTTGCATTGTATCTCTTTTGTCTCAGGAACTCGTCAAAATTAACATTTTTCTTACTGCTTTAC
>NW_007729493.1:0-14446 GCF_000696425.1 Galeopterus variegatus
CCAGTTCTATAATTTCCATTTTATTCTTTTTTAGATAAATTCCAGTTTTCAGGCTACACTCCTCATCTTGTCAGTTATTGTCTGGAACACGATTCCAATATTTAGGTCCACAGACTCCATGATCCAAGGGCCCAAGGGTTACCAGAAAAGCTTGCTCTGTGGTCTACTCTACCTCGTTACTTTCTGTCCTGCTTGGTGATTTTTAATGGTTTTATTGAGATATGATTCACATATCATACTATCCACGCCAAAGTATACAACTCGATGGTTTTCAGTATATTCACAGACTTGTGCTGTCCATTGTAAGACATTTCCATCACTTCAGAAGAAGTCCTGCACCTTTTAGCTTTCACCTCTAGACCCCACATCAGCCCCAGCACTAAGCAACAAGTAATCTGTCTGTCTCTATGGAGTTTCCTATTATGCACATTCCATATAAATGGACTCATACAGTAAGTGCTCTTTTGTGCCTGGCTTCTTCTGCTTAGCGCAGTGTTTGAAGGGTCTTCTAAGCTGTAGCATGTGTCAGTACGTACTTCCTTTTTATGGCCAAATAATATTCCACAACATGGATATACCACATTTTGATTATCCATTCATCAGCTGATGGACGTTTGGGTTGTTTTCACCTTTTGACTGTTATGAATAATGCTGCTATAAACATTCATGTACACATGTTTTTTTTTTTTTTTTTTTTTTTTTTTGGTGGCTGGCTGGTATGGGGAACCAAACCCTTGACCTTGGTGTTACAAGGCTGCACTCTAACCAGCTGAGCTAACCGGCCAGCCCTCAAGTACACATTTTTATGTGGACATATGTTTTCATTTCTCCTGGGTATATACTTAGGAATGAAATTCACGGGTTACTATGGTAAGCTTTCTGAGGATTCACCAGAATAGCTACACCAGTGTATAATTCCTGCCAGCAGTGCACAAGTGTTGTGATCTCTCCACATTCCACCAAAACTTGTCATTGTTTGACTTTCTCATTCTAGCTGTCCTCATGGGCATGAGGTGGTGTCTCTATGGTTTTGACTAGTATTTCCCTGGTAAATAATGACATTGAGTAATTTGTTATGTGTGTATTGGCCATCTGTGCATCTTCTTTGGAGAAATATCTATTCAAATTCTTTGCCCAGTTTTTTATTGGGTTAATTGCCTTTTTATTGTTCAGCTGTAAGAAGTTCTTCATATATTCAATAAAAGTCCCCTACCATATACATGCTTTGCAAATATTTGCTCCCATTCTGTGGGTCTTTATACTTTCTTGATAGAGTCCTTTGAAGCATAAAAGTTTTTAATTTTTATAAAGTTTAATTTATCTATTTTTTCTTCTGTTGCTTGTACTTTTGGTGTCATATCTAAGAGTTTATTGACAAATCTGAGGTCATCAAGATTTACCCCTATATTATCTTCCAAGAATTTTATAGTTTTAGCTCTTATATTTAAGCCTTTGATCCATGTGAGTTAGTTTTGGGGTGTGAAGTAGGGGGTCCAACTTTNCTATTGTGGCTATCACATCTTCTCCACTAAATTATAAGCACCTTAAAGGCAATGACTATTTCTCAAACCACCATTTCAAGAAGCCTATTTGGAATAAACGAAGACCACCCAAGTGAGGACCAGCTGAGGCTGCGTGTTCAGGGCTGGCTGTGGCAAGGGGGTCGGTCTCCCTCACTTGAGTCTGGCAGAGACTCAGAGGTGAGCAGGGGAAGGGTGAGGTTCAAGTGGAAAAGGGAGGGTCCCAGGGTGCCCTGATGGAGGCTGCGGCTGGGGAGCCGGAGGTGGCTGGACAGAAGTGGGGCCTCCTGGGTGACAGGTGGGGAGAAACATTAGCGAAGCTGCAGTTCTTGGTCAAGTCCTGACATCCTGGGCTGGTCGCTGGGGAGGCTGTGGGTCACAGCTCTCCTGTCACATGGGGTCTGGAGGTTCGAAGGGTCAGGCATCTGCCTCAGGCTCTGCTCCCAGCTGATCGGCCTGGGCCGAAGCTCCCTTTCCAGTCACAAAGCTCTCCACACTCCCCATCTCCTTTCTTACCGTCTGGCTCCCGGGCAGCCCATCAGTTAGGTTTCCAGCATCTCTGAGCTCTGAAGCAGAGGTTCTCCCGGGAGCCAGTCCAGCTTCTCCATGAGCCTGGGCAAGGCGAGCCCTGCGTGTGACCCGCTCCTGCCCCAGCTGTCCCTGCGTCCCACCGCACGTCCGCGTCCTGTCCACCTCAGACAGCAGTGACACTGAGGGGGCTGGCCCAGGTGCAGGTCTGGACGCAGCCTTACCTCCTGGGCCTCCTCGCTGGGGCGCAGGATGACAGTGACACGTGCTAGCAAGGACCACTGTGGGGAAGACCAGCGCCTGCCACAGGGGTGCCCCGATGCTGGCCACCTGGCTGTCCCTTCACAGGGGAATGCTTGCCTAACCCACATGTGCTTTCCCCAACACAGACCTGCGGCCCTTGGACATCCTGGCAGAAGTGGTCCCTGCGGACGGCGCCACAGGCGGGATCAGGGTGATGCAGGTGCAGGGCGCACGGGGCCTCCAGCTCTCCCGGGCAGCCCATCAGTTAGGTTTCCAGCATCTCTGAGCTCTGAAGCAGAGGTTCTCCCGGGAGCCAGTCCAGCTTCTCCATGAGCCTGGGCAAGGCGAGCCCTGCGTGTGACCCGCTCCTGCCCCAGCTGTCCCTGCGTCCCACCGCACGTCCGCGTCCTGTCCACCTCAGACAGCAGTGACACTGAGGGGGCTGGCCCAGGTGCAGGTCTGGACGCAGCCTTACCTCCTGGGCCTCCTCGCTGGGGCCCAGGATGACAGTGACACGTGCTAGCAAGGACCACTGTGGGGAAGACCAGCGCCTGCCACAGGGGTGCCCAGATGCTGGCCACCTGGCTGTCCCTTCACAGGGGAACGCCTGCCTAACCCACCTGTGCTTTCCCCAACACAGACCTGCGGCCCTTGGACATCCTGGCAGAAGTGGTCCCTGCGGACGGTGCCACAGGCGGGGTCAGGGGGACACAGGTGCAGGGCGCACGGGGCCTCCAGCTCTCGGCCGCTGCCCCCCGCGCCACCAGCTTCCCAGCCTCGAGGATCTTCTTCAGATGTGACCTCTTCCCTGAAGAATTTTCCATCGTTGTGACCTTGAAAGTTCCCAGTCTTCCACCCAAGGTCAGTGGCACTTTTTACCCTTGGTGTTAGGATAACCTGATTTTCCTTTCTGATGTTCCCAGTGGAAGCGCTTGCAAGGGGCCAGGTGGGCAGACTGGGGCCAGGCATGTGTTGGGGTCTCCTAGGGCATCTTTGGGATCAAGGTTGTCCTGCCTTGCTAGGCAATGAGGTTCCCATACCTGCAATTATAGTTATAATACTTAGAGTTTTTATCTTGACATCCTTTAGCAAGAAATGACAACAATAAAATCACATCTAAAAATGTACCCTTTGTGGGCCCATCCACCTGTGGTTTGCAGTCCTGTCAATCTCAAATCTAGCAAACATGCCTTGTTCCCACCCTCCCCTGCTAGTCTAGAAGGTGAGGACCGATGATGCTTATCTCTGCACACACCCCCGCCCCCCATGGATTCTAGGACAATGCCCACCACACGTGTGCCACGGATCCCTCTGAGGTACATGAAAATGCATCTATATTTCCAATTCTCAATCATCGATCAAGAAAAAGAAGCCCCTTTTCCTGCAGAGCCAACTCCTTGTGGATTTTCCACTGAATATGTCACAGCTGACACTTCCTGCTGACTTCTCCAAGGTCACTGATCTGCTCTCCTCTTGTCCTGTGTAATCTGCTGTAAAACTCAATTGCCAGGTTCTCAATTTCCATATTTTCCAGTTCTATAATTTCCATTTTATTCTTTTTTAGATAAATTCCAGTTTTCAGGCTACACTCTTCATCTTGTCAGTTATTGTCTGGAACACGATTCCAATATTTAGGTCCACAGACTCCATGATCCAAGGACCCAAGGGTTACCAGAAAAGCTTGCTCTGTGGTCTACTCTACCTCGTTACTTTCTGTCCTGCTTGGTGATTTTTAATGGTTTTATTGAGATATGATTCACATATCATACTATCCACCCCAAAGTGTATGACTCGATGGTCTTCAGTATATTCACAGACTGTGCTGTCAATTTTAAGACATTTCCATCACTTCAGAAGAAGTCCTGCACCTTTTAGCTTTCACCTCTAGAGCCCGCATCAGCCCCAGCTCTAAGCAACAAGTAATCTGTCTGTCTCTATGGAGTTTCCTATTATGCACATTCCATATAAATGGACTCATACAATAAGTGCTCTTTTGTGCCTGGCTTCTTCTGCTTAGCGCAGTGTTTCAAGGTTTTTGTCTTATCCATTGCAAATGTATAGAATACAATTGATTTTTGTATATTGATTTTGTATCTTGACACCTTGCTGAACTGGTTTATTAGTTCTACTAATGTTTTAGTGGATTATTTATGATTTTCTGTAAATGAGATCATGGGATCTGTGACTAAAGATCATTTTGTTTCTTTCTTTTCAATCTCAATGCCTTTTATTTTTTTGCTTGCCTAATTGCTCTGACTAGAACGTCAAGTACAACGTTGAACATAAGTGGCCGGAACAGACATCCTTGTCTTGTTCCTCATCTTAGGGATCACTACTAAGTATGATGTTAGCTGTGGATTCTTCGTAGATGCCCTTATCAGGTTGAGAAAGTTCCCTTTTATTCCTAGCTTGTTGAGTGTTTTTATCACAAAAGAGTGTAGAATTTTATCAAGTGCTTTTTCTGCATCTGCTGATATGATCATGACATTTTTTGTTTTTTATTCTATTGATATGATACATTACATTAATTGATTTTCAGATGTTAAACCAATCTTGCATTTCAGGGATAAATCCCAGTTGGCCATGGTACATAATTTTTTTTGTATGTTGCTGAAATTAGAGTTTATGGGAGGTATTGGTCTGTAGTTTCCGTTTCTTGTGAGGTCTTTGTCTAGTTATAGTATGAGAATAATACTGGCCTCATAAAATGAGTTAGAAAATACCTCCACTTCTAAGTATTGAAAGAGTTTGTGAAGATTTGGCATTCATTTTTATTTATTTATTTTCACTCTAATCTTTATTATTTCCTTCCTTGTCCTTGCTTTATATTTAGTTTTCTCTCTTTGTCCAGTGTCTTAAAGTGCAAGATTGGGTTATTGGTTTGAGACCTTTCATAATACAGATACAAAAGTTACACAACCATAAACTTCTCTCTAAGCAGTGCTTTTGCTGCATCCCATTAGTTTTGTTATTTAGGTTTTTGTTTTCCACCTATTTTATAATTTCCCTTTTGATTTCTTCTTTGATCCTTTGATTATTTAAGTGTGTGTTGTTTAATTTCCACATATTTGTGAGTGTCCCAAATTATTTTCTGTTATCAATTCTAATTTTATTTCATTGTGGCCAAAGTACATACTTTGTATTATTTATTTCCTTTTTAGTTTATTGAAGTTTATGGCCTAGTATATGTTCTATCCTAGACAATGTTCCATGTGCATTTCAGAATGCATATTCTGTTGTTGTTAGGTTTGTTCTACACATGTCTGTTAGGTCTTATTGGTTTATTGTGTTGTTCAAGGCTATTTCATTGTTGATCGTCTGCTCAGTTCTTCCCATTATTGAAACTGGGGTACTGAAGTCTTCAACTAATATTGTTGAATTGTCTGTTTCTCCCTTCATTTCTGTCATCTGTTGCTTCACATATTTTGTTGCTCTGTTTTTATTTGCATATATGTTTCTATTTGTTGTATTTTCCTAATGGATTGACTTTTTATCATTATAAAATGTCCCTCTTATCTCTAGTAACAATTTTTGTTTTAGAGTCTATTTTATCTGATATTACTGTAAACATTCCAGTTTTCTTGTTGTTGCTCTTTGCGTGATATATCTCTTTCTATCCATTTACTTTCAATTTATTTGTATCTTTGAATCTAAAGCGTGCCTATTGTAAGGAGCATCTAGCTGAATCTTGTTTTTTGTTTGTTTTAAATCCATCCTGACAATCTCTGACTTTTGGTCAGATTATTTAACTCATTCACATTTAATGTTATTATTGATAAGCAGTTAATCTTAATTATTTGCAGATTTTGTATTTGCAAATTCACCCACTTGTTAAAATTGATTTGTAACTCCAAAATTAATACTTATGGCACTTTCATGGTCATTCACAGACATGCATAGAGTGGTGAAAATATGAGTTCTCCAACATACATGTCCCCAGCTAAGACTGAACAAGGTGACACTCTGCCTTCTTGTTTCAGCTCTCAAGCCATAAATAAGTGTCTTTTGTTAGTAGTCTATTTAGTACCACATTTCTCATATTTGTGTGTGTGTATGTTGATGATTTTGCTGTTTATCTTATTTTATGTTTTTTTTTGGAAACTGACCAGTATGGGGATCTGAACCCTTGACCTTGGTGTTATCAGCACCATGCTCTAACCAAGACAGCTAACTGGCCAGACAATTTTGCTGTTTAAAATGGCCCTTACGCATTGCAATGAAGTGCTATCTGGTGTTCCTAAGTGTAAAAAGGCTGTGATGTGTCTTATGGTCAAAATACATGTGTTAGATAAGCTGTATGCAGGCATGAGTTATGGTGCTGGTGGCTATAAGTTCAATGTTAATGAATAAACAATAAATATTAAACACACATCAAATAAGACTATTTAGTGATCAGTTGAAAATGTGACCAGAGGCTCACAGGAACCTAACTGTATTTCCCCTCAGAACAATGGTACAGTATTTGCTCTTTCAGTATTTGCAGTAACTTTATATAACATCATTACCACTAATAATGAGAATTGATGATAGTTGCATTTATGTCTATTTTACTTTTGTTTCCTCTATGTCTCATCATTTTTGCTCATCATTCCTCTATTACTCCTTTACTGAGTTCTTTTGTATATGTGTTACACCTACAAATGTTAAAAGTGAAACAATATATTGTTGCAATTATTACTTTCTATAATTTTACAACTTCTGAAGAAGATTTGAGAAAAAAAGGAGCAAGTATATATTTACAGCTTTTGTTATATTAACCTTCTTTTTATCATTTCTGATTCTCTTCACTTTTTCCTGTGGATTCGAATGACTATCTGGAATCGTTTTCTTTGTCCAGTACGCCTTTGCTCCAATGCACCTCCTTTATGCTGTTAATGTCAAATATATTAGGTTTCTATATGTTACAGACCCATTAATACATTATGTATTTTTTATACAATTGCTTTTTTAATCCATTAAGGAATGAAAGGAGAAAATATGCATTTGTATTGTCTTTTATAATTAAATAATTACCCTTACTAGAGCTCTTTGTTTTTTCACGTGTACTTGTATTTCTGTATGAGGTCACTTGCTTTCAATCTGGAAAACTAACTCCCTTTAGCATGTCTTGTAAGATGAGCCACTGTCAACAGATTCCCTTAGTTTTTATTCCCTCAGAATGTCTTTATTTTTCTTCATTTTTGAAAGATAGCTTCATTTGACAGGATTCTCATTTGACAGTTTTTTTTTTTTCTTCGAGCATTTGAATATATCCTCCCAGTACCTCTGGCCTCCATTGTTTTGATGAAGAGTCAGCTGTTATTCTTCTCTTCTCTTGTAAGTGACTCATCATTTCTCTCTTGCTGCTTTCAAGATTGTCTCCTTATTTCCGACCTGTGGCATCTGTCCATGATGTGTCTATTTGTGGATCTTGTGTGTGTCTTACTGGAGTTTGCTTTGCTTCCTGGGTGTGTAGATCAAAGTTTTTAAAATAAATCTGGAAAGTTTTCAGCCATTATTTCTTTGAAATAATATTTCTCTTTCGTGGACTGACTTTGCCAGTGAGTCCTCCACTCCAGCAGAGCCCCAGCCTACCCATCAGAGGTCAGTGGGGGCTCAAATCCTGCAGCCCACTGACCCTCAGCAAATACTCACTGCAGCCCAGAGCACCACCAAGGCCCTGTCTTTGCATGTCAGAGATGGGGCAGGGTATGGTGACCACAGAATGAGGAGATGAGGGGCCCATGACTGGAACTTTGGGTGCTCACTATGGCACAGGTGTGGTTCCAAGTGCTGGGACATGGGCCGCTACACAGAGCTGTGCAGGTGTTGGCAGGACAGGACTACACATGCAGCCTATTTGCACATTTGCCATGACATTGTCCAGGAGATGCCAGTGGAGCTACCACATCCTCATGAATTTTCTGGCCTGTGGACAAGGACATTCTTGAGGAAGGATACTTTGCTATGATTTGCAAACAGGAGCAGAAGGAACTCCCAAGAACCCCATTGCAGGCAAAGTTTTCTGAGATGTGAAGAGAGGAGGAAGGTGTGAGCATAAGCAACACTATCAGGAGGGGGTTCTATAACAGCTGAACTTGAAATGATACAACAGGCTCTCATCTCATGGCCATCCCTCTGCTGCTGGGCCTGCGTCTGCTTCCTTGCCCCTCTCTGGGTGCCACCCTCTTCCCCAGGAACACAGTCCCCTTACACCTGCCCCAAGGCTCACTGCCAGCAGAAATGTGCCTCTTAATTCCTGCTGACAGCCAGCGACATCTACCCACTGAATGGATCCCTCCCTGTGGCCAGGGCAGCCAAGCATCACCAGACCTGCTCATAGCAGAACACACCTCTGCCCTTCCTCAAAGCCCAGAACCTCTCTCCCATCTTCCTCTCCCCCCAGGTGTACACATTCTGCTTATAAGAGCAAACCCCTCCTGGAGGGAGCAGAGGGCTGTCGCTTCCAGCCTGATTGCTTCTGTCCTGCATCTGGAGTGAACTTTCTCTCCCATCTTCCTCTCCCCCCAGGTGTACACATTCTGCTTATAAGAGCAAACCCCTCCTGCAGGGAGCAGAGGGCTGTCGCTTCCAGCCTGATTGCTTCTGTCCTGCATCTGGAGTGAACTTTAATGCATGCAGAGCATTTCTACTCATTTTCCTCTGGGGACAAACACAGGTCAGGACAGCCCCACCTCCACACAGGAGCCTCCCAGCAGCATCCACAGTGAAGCAGCAGCATCAAACAACAGCAACTGTAAACAGTAATGAGGAAGGGGAGGCTTCACTACGCCTGCTGCTGGGGAACACACCAACGCAGAGGGGTATAAAAGTCCCAACTGCCCTGAGCATGTCACACATTCACTCACTCACTCACTCACTCACACACACTCACCCTTTGCCAGCTCGACACCCAGGATGGCCGCATCCACCACCTCTGTCTGCTCCAGCAACCTGAGCTACGGCAGCCGGGTCTGCCTGCCCGGTTCCTGTGATTCTTGCTCTGACTCCTCCTGGCAGGTGGACGATTGCCCAGAGAGCTGCTGCGAGCCCCCCTGCTGTGAGCCCCCCTGCTGTTCCCCCAGCAGCTGCACCTCAGCCCCCTGCCTGACCTTCATCTACACCCCAGTGAGCTGTGTGCCCAGCTCCTGCCAGTCAGTCTGCACCAGCTCCTGCATGCCCTCATGCTGCCAGCAGTCTAGCTGTGAGCCAGCTTGCTGCACCTCCTCCCCCTGCCAGCAGGACTGCTGCGTGCCCGTGTGCTGTAAAACCGTCTGCTGCGTGCCCATCTGCTACAAGCCTGTCTGCTGCGTGCCCATCTGCTCTGCAGCTTCCTCTTCGTGCTGCCAGCAGTCTAGCTGTGATCCCTCCTGCTGTACCTCCTCCCCCTGCCAGCAGGCCTCCTCCGTGACTGTCTGCTATAAGCCTGTCTGCTGTGCGCCTGTCTGCTCAGATACTCCTACCTCATGCTGCCAGCAGTCCAGCTGCAAGCCCTCCTGCTGCACCTCCTCCCCCTGCCAGCAGGACTGCTCCGTGCCCGTCTGCTGCAAGCCCGTGTGCCGCGTACCAGTCTGCTCTGTGCCCGTCTGCTCTGAAGCTTCCTCTTCGTGCTGCCAGCAGTCTAGCTCTGAGTCCCCCTGCTGTACCTCCTCTCCCTGCCAACAGGACTGCTCCGTGCCCATCTGCTGCAAGCCCATCTGCTCTGAGGCTTCCTCTTCATGCTGCCAGCAGTCTAGCTGCGAGTCCTCCTGCTGCACCTCTTCCTCCTGCCAGCAGGCCTGCTCTGTGCCTGTCTGCTGCAAGCCCGTCTGCTGCGTGCCTGTCTGCTCTGGGGCTGCCCCATGCCCAGCCCCCTTGTGCTGCCAGTCCAGCCCCCGCCCCTCCTCCTGTGTGTCCCTCCTCTGCCGCCCCGTGTGCAGGACCGCCTGCTGCGTGCCCTTCCCTTCCCGCTGTGCCCTTGCCTCGTCCTGCCGGCCCAGCTGCTGCCGCCCGGCCTCCTGTGTGTCCCTGCTCTACCGCCCCACGTGCTCCCGCCCAGCCTGCTGCAGCCTCTCCTTAGGCCAGAAGTCTTGCTGCTGACCAGACATGTCCCACTCCTCCAGAATGGTCCCAGGGCTATCTCTGACTTCCACCTGGAATCCTTGGATTCCTAAGCCCAGTTGGGGTGTCTTTCTGCCCCAGAGCCACCCACCTCTTGCCCGGTGGACTGAGGCCTGTGGCCAGGCCACTCTGAGTCTCCTGTAGGCCGTGTTTCTCCCTAGCACCCTCCTCTGCTGGCTGGCTGGTGGTTACTTTGCTCTGCCCATGTGAGTGACCTATCTGTCAACAAATAAATCATTGAGTCCTCTCTGAGCTCCTATTTGCATCTTTGGGCAAACCATGGGGAAAAGCTGTGTCATGGTATGTGAGATGGCTGCCTTGGGAACTGGCCTTGAGGGCGTCCAGGGTGACAGCACCATGGGGCAGGGCTGGCTGTGCTCTCTGTCTGTGTCTGGGTCTCCTGTTGCAGCTGTCCCCCCGCCAGCCTCCACGCAGGAAAGCCTGCCCACCTGGGAGACACCCTCCCGCGTGCTTCTGTGTGCTTCCACCAGTTAGGGACAGAGGAGCCGCTTGTGCAGGCCTGAGCGCCGTGCCCCGCACACCCGTCCCTGTGAGCTCCCCACACCACCGGCCAGTCCCTGCTGGACTCTGCCTCTCCCCTTTGTACTGCCCGCGTGCTTCTGTGTGCTTCCACCAGTTAGGGACAGAGGAGCCGCTTGTGCAGGCCTGAGTGCCGTGCCCCGCACACCCGTCCCTGTGAGCTCCCCACACCACCGGCCAGTCCCTGCTGGACTCTGCCTCTCCCCTTTGTACTATCCGACCTTGGCTCTCTGTCTTCTGACTGGCCCTCTCTTACTAAATAAAATAAATATTTCTCATTCCTGGAAGACATTTTAAAGCCAATTGTTTGTTTTATTGAGTATCTGCATATGTTTTACAATCTGTTATGGCCATTCCAACGTCTGAAGTCTCTGTTGGGTCCATTTCGGTTTTCTGTTGTTTTGGACAGTTCTGGCTATTGGTGCCTTGTTTCCCTGTGCACTTAGTTATTTCTGGCTGAGTAATGGTCCTTGTCTTTGATGTGCTGAGTCCCAAGGCAGTCAGCAGACCCCGGGCAGGCGCTGGTGGGCGCATACTCCCGACGCACCTGTCTGCAGGGGCAGCCCTGCCGTCTTCGGCTTGCTGTGGGGAGGGTCTCCTTCAGACCCTACATGAGGGCAGGCCTCTGGGCTTTGATTCAGTCTTCTTCATCCTGCAAAACTGTTCAATCCTCAGCTTAAGTTTGCCGCATCAGCAAATGCCCTTGAGAACAAAGCGACTTCTGGGTTTCCTAGAGGCTGTGGGTTACAGAGTCCTTAACCTGGGGTCTGTGAACTTGGGGAGAAGGAACAAAAAGAATCACATCTTTGTTCTCACTGACCTCCTGCTGACATGCAGCGTTTCAGCCTGCTGCAAACTCAGTCAGCACACCCACAGTGTCTGCGGTACCTGCGACTCTGTCACCAGCAAAAGCCAGCCACGTGGCCGTCACATTACACTTCCTGCAAGGGCTCCAAGCCTCATTGCGGTCATCACTATTTCATAAATATGCTGGTGTGACACCCACTGCTGGATCGTGTTGTTTATGTGTTTTTAGAGAATCGCTTGCTACATCACTGATTTGTTTTTTGATGTTTTAGTAACTGTGTTTTACTGTGACTGGTTGTCTTTGTGATCTTATCATGTGCTTTACGCTGTTCATTTACAGTCTTCCAGGGGGCCCCAGGATGTCCATGGCACAAAAGGGCAGCATCCCTGCCTCAGTGGCCTGTGGTTCTCTGCTCTCTCTTCAGTTTCCTGTCGCTGTTAGGAAGATTTCCCCCAATATTTTTCGGTTATTTTCAGCAGTGATCAGTCAAATAATCTCACCAACAGAGTGGAAGCCCTGTAGTGACTTCTAGATTCTCCTTAGGACTAATCAGAAATTTTCTGCAGCTTTCCCCCTGTGGTTGACAGTGATTCCTTAATTCTTGAGTGGGTCTTTCTTTTGAACCATTGTGCCTTTTAATTTGTCCAGGTATCATTTTATTGCTTTACAGTTTTCATGGCATGTCTGTGCAAATCTAATACGCAGCATTGGGACGTCCCTGTCCAACTCCTGCAGGTTCCCCAGGAAGGAAAGACACTGTCATCTACCTTCCACAGCTCAAGCCCGGCCACCAGGGCAGCGGGCACCACAGGAAGTGCCCCTCCGCCCTCCCTGCATCCTGCGTGTGGTCTGCAGCCTGCAGTGAGCCCGCCCTGCCCCCGAGCCCAGCCATGCTCCGCGTGTTTGGACCCCCTGCTCGTTGGCCAGGCAGGCTCTCCCGTGAGAGTGTGAGAGGCTCTCTGTGCCTGTGCTCCCTGGTGCCTGGTGCCGTCATGGTGGGTGTTCCGCTGCCTGAGCCAGCCTGGTCTTGTGAGACAACTGCGTCTCCCACGTGTGGGACACGGCACATGAGCACACGCGTCCCCATATTCAGGGAGTCGTGGGTTAGGCCAGCCTTCCTCTCGGTCTGCCCTGGTCTGGTAATGTTCACGGGCACAGGGGTCCCCGCTTGTAGACTGTGTCAGTCAGTGCAGTGGGAAGACAGGAGGGGACGTTCTGTGTGTGCCCAAGAAGCCGTCTGACCTGGAAGCCATCTCCTCTACTTTCCATTAGTTTATTTGTTTAATTGTGATATTAGTTGCCTTCTTTTTGGTTTTTATTGTGTGAAACATTTTGAGAGATTTTTTCACCTGATAAGAAACATTAATTTTTACTTTATAGCTGTTGACTTTGCTCCATATTCTGCCTTATTTTAAGTTCTCTGCTTTTGAAGTTTCTTCTTGTTTCTGTTGCTTTTTGTCTTTAAAATATCTACCATGGGATGGGTTTTCTCCTATTGCTTTTTCTACTGTTTTGCAAGATAAATATTCCATTTTTAGTTGTACTGATGAACAACTTTTAAGTTTTTCTTTATATTTATTTTTTAATTATTAAATTAGAATCAAGAATGAGACAATATAACTTGAGACATTCCTATTTAAGACAGAATCGACTTTTCTCAGCATCTGCCAACCCCTCCTGCACCCACCCTCCTGTCAATCTTTTTAGAGTAATCAAAAGCAGTGTGTCCAATAGAAATTGAACTACATGGGTTGTTGTAAATTTATAAGGACGCGTGTAAAAATGTAAAAAAAAAAAAAAACCAGATGAAATTCATTTAATAACCTGTTTTATTTAACCTAAACTTTACCATTTTGACGTGTGGCACTAGTGACATTTCACGTGCTCAGCAGCCACGCATTAGTGGCCCTCCCATTAGACAGCACAGGACAAAGTATCAGAGCTTTATCAACTAGGACGTCCTGCACTATGGCTCTGTAGTCACAGAGTTGCACTTATGACCTGTCACCTTGGTTATTTGGACTTGGGTTGGTGTCCTCCCGTCTCTGTGCCTCTGCCAGCCCTGTTATCCCCCGACCTCTAGGTTCGTGAGCTTCCGTATCTGCACCGTCTCTGTCTTGGTCAGCTTGGATTGTTCTAACAGACGGCTGTAGGCTGGGGAGTAGATGGCTCAGTGGGAAGGGACCTGAGGCCAGTGTGATGCTGGCTCTCTCCAGGGGCCCGTTGATGGACTGTTCTGGTCTTCTGACCTAAATACTTGCCAGCTCATGTCTAGGGTAGCTCTAAAGACCTGATTTTCTTGAAATTCATTAAGTCCTTCCAGTCCAAATACACACAGCTTTGTGGATTTAGCTAGGAATAGTTAATCCTTAATTATTTCTTTGATTATTATTTTAATCCTAATTGTTCTTTCTCTCTCCCTAGCAACTAAATTATCGTGTTTGGTCTCAGCTAAACATACTCTGTCTTTATTCTATTTTCTGTCATTATATTCATGGTTTTATCCTTTACCTTTCTATTTTGGAAGAACCACTCATATTTGTCCTTAAAACCATGGAATGGATCTCTGTGGTGTTAATTTTGCTCTTTTCTGCCTCCAATGTGAATTTTTTTTTTTTTTAACCAGTAAGGGGATCACAACCCTTGGCACGGTGTGGTCCGCACTGTGCTCAGCCAGTGAGCGCACCGGCCATCCCTATATAGAATCCGAACCCGCGGCCTCGGCGCT
>NW_007729493.1:14845-17435 GCF_000696425.1 Galeopterus variegatus
TTATTCTATTTTCTGTCATTATATTCATGGTTTTATCCTTTACCTTTCTATTTTGGAAGAACGACTCATATTTGTCCTTAAAACCATGGAATGGATCTCTGTGGTGTTAATTTTGCTCTTTTCTGCCTCCAATGTGAATTTTTTTTTTTTTAACCAGTAAGGGGATCACAACCCTTGGCACGGTGTGGTCCGCACTGTGCTCAGCCAGTGAGCGCACCAGCCATCCCTATATAGAATCCGAACCCGCGGCCTCGGCGCTACCAGCACCGCACTCTCCCGAGTGAGCCACGGGGCCGGCCCACCAATGTGAATTTTTAATCCGGCTCTTTGGTGTAAGTTTCCTGAACACTTACTGTCTTTCATCTCCACCATCATTTTGGAGTGGGGGGAGTCCTGGCTAAGTGCATAGATCTGTCCACAGACTGGCTGGCCCCCAGTCCTGGGTCTGCCGCTTTCTACCGTGTAACTGTGAGCAGCTTGCTTCACTGTCTGTGCCAAGGCTTTGCCGTCTGCCTTGGTCACAGACTCGATGTGGAAATGAAATGAGATAATAGACGTAGAGTGCTCAGAACGCTGCCTGGCACAGAGCCCCTGCTCGGTAAGCACTATGAGATGTCACCGCCTCGTCACCCACATGCTAGGATGGCCCGTTCTGGTGCGCTGGGCCTGCACCTTCTTGCATCCCGCCAGAGAAGACACTGCCTCCCACTGCCCCTGGCTGAGTGAGTCTTCAGACACGGTTCTTCCCTCATGGTGAGCTGAGACTCCACGGGCCTCACCCCTCAGTGGCCAGACGGGCCGTGTGCCAGCAGCCGCAGGGCATGGAGTGCACCGCTACGTGCTGGCAGCCCACGTGGCTTAGGTGGAATTTGATCAAAACTGAATGACCGGGGACAGCGGACAGCTACGCAGCACCGAGTCTCCCCCGTGACCATATCACGTCCTGAGTTCACACAGATATGCTGAGTGTGTCCTTCGGCAAAGTTTCATAACTGTCCACGAGTTACCCTCTGTCTACGGACATTCTTCTTAGGTGTTTCACGGTACGGGCTGCAATGTGTCTGTGGGCTCACTGTCCCGTGGCACTCTCACACTGGTGTGGCCGCGTGCAGGAGAGGCTGCTGGTTGCTGTGGTTTATCTCACATCCTGCCCCTCAGTGAAGGGGCCTGTGACAGCCACTCCAGTGGGAGATTCAGACCTTCAGGTGGACAGTCAAGTCACTTGCAAATATCAGAAACGCACGCCTCATTTCAATTTCTTGGCTGTTGCTCTGCTGGACCTCCAGGACAAGAGCAAAAGGTTCCTGTGGCAGCAGGACTGCCACCTCCCTCCTTGTCTTTAACTGGAAAGTGTGCAATGAGACAACTGCAGGTTTGGGCCACAATGAAGGATAAGAGGTCTCCTTTCTGCTGAAGCTGATATTGCTGTGTCCCCAGCTGAGAAAGGCTGAAAGGGTGTTGGAAAATATTAGCGGCTCCTGGCGGGAACCATCAGCAGGCCATGCCGTGCCATGCTGGGCTCAGACAGAGGAGCCCACCTGGGACCATCCCAGCCCTGAGGTGAAGGCCCATGCTGCCCGGCTGACCTCCCGGGCCCAGGCCAGTGTCCTCAGCTCCCTCACATGACCTCACCCCAGTCCCACCTCCTCCAGTCTGAGTCCCCTCCCCATCCTCAGGTCCTGCCCAGGACCCGCCTCTCCCAGGACAACTGACATGGGCTGCAGGGGACAGCGGTTTAGGACCCAAAGCTCAGTCTCCGGCTACGCTCATCCTAACACACCGACTGTGCAGCTGGCCTCACTGGAAGTCCCATCCCTTTCTCAGGGCGGGGAGGTCCTCTCTGTCCTCGCTGCCCTTGGCAATACAGGGATCCCAGAGGATCCCAGAGCCCACCCAGGAAGGGCTGCTTCCCCTGCCTTCCCCTCATCCCCATCTCTCCCAACCTCAGGCCAGGGCAGGCTGCATGGGGGGGCCGCTGCAGGCGGAGGCTGGGCGCCCATGGAGCACGACCCGGCTGAGAGCCCACACCAGGCACCCACACATGACCTGCCAGGTGGCAGCTGTGGGGTCAGCTCCGGGAGGCCGCACGTCACCCCCAGGGGTTCCTGCAGGCCAGTGGCAGCTGGGGTGCCCTGCACCGTCTAAGTTTTATGAGCTGAGCAAGGACGTCTCGTGACCACAGAACCGGCCCTAATGAGGTTCTCCTGGGTCAAAACACCAACCAGGGAAGGGCGTTGCCGAGCCTCCTGCTGGAACAGAACACACCCTGGAGGGGAATAAAAGCTGGAGCACCCAGACAGCTCACACACTCACTCACACCCTGCCCAGCTCACCACCCCACACAGCTGTGTCCACCATGTCTGTCTGCTCCAGTGCTTGTTCCAACAGCTCCTGGCAGGTGGACAACTGCCCAGAGAGCTGCTGCGAGCCCCCCTGTGGCTGCACCACAGCCCCCTGCCTGACCCTTGTCAACACCCCAGTGAATTATGTGCCCAGCTCCTGCACACCCTCTTGCTGCCAGCAGTCTAGCTGCGAGCCCTCCTGCTGCACCTCCTCCCCCTGCCAGCAGGACTTTTTTTTTTTTTTTTTA